>NW_027311889.1:942500-950000 GCF_040954645.1 Diabrotica undecimpunctata | reverse complement strand
TGCGTGTGTGTGTGTGTCCGTTCGGCTTGCAGAGATTAGAATACGGCCGAGGCAATAAGTCCATGCCTGTCGTAAGATGCGACTAATGGGTAGGAGTCGAGGGGTTAAGAGTGTATTTGTGTGTGTGTGCGTGTGTGCGTGTGTGTGTGCGTAGGTGCGTGTGTGTGTGTAAGTATGTGTGTGTCCGTTCGGCTCGCAGAGATAAGAACACGGCCGTGGCAAGAAGTCCCTGCCTGTCGTAAGAGGCGACTAATGAACAGGAGTCGAGAGGTGAAGAGTGTATGTGTCTTTGTGTGTGTGCGTGTATTTGTGCGTGCGTGTTTAAGTGTGTGTGTATGTAAGTGTGTGAGTGTGTGTGAGTGTGTGTGTGTGCGGTCGGCTCGCAGAGATAAGAACACAGCCGTGGCAAGAAGGCCCTGCCTGTCGTAAGAGGCGAGTAATAAGTAGGAGTCGAGAGGTGAAGAGTGTATGTGTGTGTGTGCGTGTGTGCGTACGTGTGTGAGTGTGTGTGTGAATGTGTGTGTGTGTCAGTGTGTGTGTGTGTCCGTTCGGCTCGCAGAGATTAGAATACGGCCGAGGCAATAAGTCCATGCCTGTCGTAAGATGCGACTAATGGGTAGGACTCGAGAGGTGAAGAGTGTATTTGTGTGTGTGTGCGTGTGTGTGTGCGTGGGTGCGTGTGTGCGTGTGTGTGTGAGTGTGTGTGTGTGTATGTGTGTGTCCGTTCGGCTTGCAGAGATAAGAATACGTCCGTGGCAAGAAGTCCCTGAATGTCGTAAGAGGCGACTAATGGGTAGAAGTGGAGAGGTTAAGAGTGTATGTATGTGTGTGTGTGTGTGAGTGTGTGTGTGTCCGTTCGGCTTGCAGAGATAAGAACACGGCCGAGGCAAGAAGACCCTGCCTGTCGTGAGAGACGACTAATAGGTAGGAGTCGAGAGGTGAAGAATGTATGTGTGTGTGCGTATGTGCGTGTTTGTGTGTGTGAGTGTATGTGTGTGTGCGTGTGTGCGTGTGTGCGTGCGTGTGTGCGTGTGTGTGTGAGTGTGTGTGTATGTGTGTGTCCGTTCGGCTTGCAGAGATAAGAACACGGCCGTGGCAAGAAGTCCCTGCCTGTCGTAAGAGGAGAATAATGGGTAGGAGTCGAGAGGTGAAGAGTGTGTGCGTGTGCGTGTGCGTGTGCGTGTGCGTGTGCGTGTGTGTGTGCGTGTGTGTGTGTCCGTTCGGCTTGCAGAGATAAGAACACGGCCGTGGCAAGAAGTCCCTGCCTGTCGTAAGAGGAGAATAATGGGTAGGAGTCGAGAGGTGAAGAGTGTATGTGTGTGTGCGTGTGTGCGTACGTGTGTGAGTGTGTGTGTGAATGTGTGTGTGTGTCAGTGTGTGTGTGTCCGTTCGGCTCGCAGAGATAATAACACGGCCGTGGCAAGAAGTCCCTGCCTTTCGTAATAGGAGAATAATGGGTAGGAGTCGAGAGGTGAAGAGTGTGTGCGTGTGCGTGTGCGTGTGCGTGTGTGTGTGCGTGTGTGTGAGTCCGTTCGGCTTGCAGAGATAAGAACACGGCCGTGGCAAGAAGTCCCTGCCTGTCGTAAGAGGAGAATAATGGGTAGGAGTCGAGAGGTGAAGAGTGTATGTGTGTGTGCGTGTGTGCGTACGTGTGTGAGTGTGTGTGTGAATGTGTGTGTGTGTCAGTGTGTGTGTGTCCGGTCGGCTCGCAGAGATAATAACACGGCCGTGGCAAGAAGTCCCTGCCTGTCGTAATAGGAGAATAATGGGTAGGAATCGAGAGGTGAAGAGTGTATGTGTCTTTGTGTGTGTGCGTGTGTTTTTGCGTGTGTGAGTATGTGTGTTTATTTGTGTGTGTGTGTGTCCGTTTGGCTTGCAGAGATAAGAATACGGCCCAGGCAAGAAGGCCCTGCCTGTCGTAAGAGGCGACTAATGGGTAGGAGTCGAGAGGTGGAGAGTGTGTGTGTATGCGTGTGTGTGTGTGTCCGTTCGGCTTGCAGAGATTAGAATACGGCCGAGGCAATAAGTCCATGCCTGTAGTAAGATGCGACTAATGGGTAGGAGTCGAGGGGTTAAGAGTGTATTTGTGTGTGTGTGCGTGTGTGCGTGTGTGTGTGCGTAGGTGCGTGTGTGTGTGTAAGTATGTGTGTGTCCGTTCGGCTCGCAGAGATAAGAACACGGCCGTGGCAAGAAGTCCCTGCCTGTCGTAAGAGGCGACTAATGAACAGGAGTCGAGAGGTGAAGAGTGTATGTGTCTTTGTGTGTGTGCGTGTATTTGTGCGTGTGTGAGTATATGTCTGTATTTGTGTGTGTGTCCGTTTGGCTTGCAGAGATAAGAATACGGCCGAGGCAAGAAGGCCCCCCTCTCTTGTAAGGGGCGACTAATAGGTAGGAGTCGAAAGGTGAATAGTGTATGTGTGTGTGTGTGCGTGTGTGGGTATGTGTGTGTTTGTGCGTGTGTAAGTGTGTGTGTGTGTATGTATGTGTGTGTCCATTCGGCTCGCAGAGATTAGAATACGGCCGAGGCAATAAGGTCATGCCTGTCTTAAGAGGCGACTAATGGATAGGAGTCGAAAGATGGAGAGTGTATATGTGTGTGTGCGCGTGTGTGCGTGCGTGTGTGTGCGTGTTCTTGTATGTGTGTGTGTGAGTGGGTGTGTGTCCGGTCAGCTCGCAGAGATAAAAACATGGCCGTGGCAGGAAGGCCCTGCCTATCGTAAGAGGCGACTAATGGGTAGGAGTCGAGGGTGAAGAGTGTATGTGTGTGTGTTTGTGTGTGCGTGTGTGCGTGTGCGTGTGTGCGTTCGTCTTGCAGAGATAGGAACACGACCGTGGCAAGAAGTCCCTGCCTTTCGAAAGAGAAGAATAGTGGGTAGGAGTCGAGAGGAGAAAGAGTGTATATGTGTGTGTGCGCGTGTGTGCGTTCCTGTGTGTGTGTGTGTTCTTGTATGTGTGTGTGTGAGTGTGTGTGTGTCCGTTCGGCTTGCAGAGATAAGAACACGGCCGAGGCAAGAAGACCCTGCCTGTCGTGAGAGACGACTAATAGGTAGGAGTCGAGAGGTGAAGAATGTATGTGTGTGTGCGTATGTGCGTGTTTGTGTGTGTGAGTGTATGTGTGTGTGCGTGTGTGCGTGTGTGCGTGCGTGTGTGCGTGTGTGTGTGAGTGTGTGTGTATGTGTGTGTCCGTTCGGCTTGCAGAGATAAGAACACGGCCGTGGCAAGAAGTCCCTGCCTGTCGTAAGAGGAGAATAATGGGTAGGAGTCGAGAGGTGAAGAGTGTGTGCGTGTGCGTGTGCGTGTGCGTGTGCGTGTGCGTGTGTGTGTGCGTGTGTGTGTGTCCGTTCGGCTTGCAGAGATAAGAACACGGCCGTGGCAAGAAGTCCCTGCCTGTCGTAAGAGGAGAATAATGGGTAGGAGTCGAGAGGTGAAGAGTGTATGTGTGTGTGCGTGTGTGCGTACGTGTGTGAGTGTGTGTGTGAATGTGTGTGTGTGTCAGTGTGTGTGTGTCCGTTCGGCTCGCAGAGATAATAACACGGCCGTGGCAAGAAGTCCCTGCCTTTCGTAATAGGAGAATAATGGGTAGGAGTCGAGAGGTGAAGAGTGTGTGCGTGTGCGTGTGCGTGTGCGTGTGTGTGTGCGTGTGTGTGTGCGTGTGTGAGTGTATGTGTATGTGTGTGTGTCCGTCTGGCTTGCAGAGGTAAGAATACGGCAAAGGCAAGAAGACCCTACCAGTTGTAAGGGGCGACTAATAGGTAGGAGTCGAGAGGTGAAGAGTGTATGTGTGTGTGTGCGTGTGTGCGTGTGTGTGTGCGTGTGTGAGTATGTGTGTGTTCGTTCGGCTTGCAGAGATAAGAACACGGCCGTGGCAAGAAGTCCCTGCCTGTCGTAAGAGGAGAATAATGGGTAGGAGTCGAGAGGTGAAGAGTGTATGTGTGTGTGTGTGTGTGTGCGTGTGTGCGTGTGTGGGCGTGTGTGAGTGTGTGTGTATGTGTGTGTCCGTTTGGCTTGCAGAGATAAGAATACGGCCGAGGCCAGAAGGCCCTGCCTCTTGTAAGGGTCGACTAATAAGTAGGAGTCGAGAGGTGAAGAGTGTATGTGTGTGTGCGTGTTTGCGTGTGTGTGTGCGTGTGTGTGTGCGTGTGTGAGTATGTGTGTGTGTTAGTTTGGCTTTTAGAGATGAGAACACGACCGCGGCAAGAAGGCCCTGCTTATCGTAAGAGGCGACTAAAAGGTAGGAGTCGAGAGGTGAAGAGTGTATGTGTGTGTGCGTGTGTGCGTGTGTGTGTGTTTGTGCGTGTGTGAGTGTGTGTGTATGAGTGTGTGTGTCCGTTCGGCTTGCAGAGATATAAATACGGCCGGGGCAAAAAGGTCCTGCCTCTTGTAAGAGGCGACCAAAAGGGAGGAGTCGAGAGGTGAATAGTGTATGTGTGTGTGTGTGACTGTGTGTTTTTGTCCGCTCGGCTCGCAGAGATAAGATTACGGCCGTGGCAAGAAGGCCCTGCCTGTCTTAAGAGGCGGCTAATGGATAGGTGTCGAGAGGTGGAGAGTGTGTGCGTGTGCCTGTGTGCGTGTATTTGTGTGTGCGTGTGTGTGTGTGCGTGTGTGTGTGTGTCCGTTCGGCTTGCAGAGATAAGAACACGGTTGAGGCAAGAAGGCCCTGCCTGTCGTAAGAGGCGACTAATAGGTAGGAGTCGAGAGGTGAAGAATATATGTGTGTGTGCGTGTGTGCGTGTGTGTGAGTGTGTGTATGTGTGTGTGCGTGTGTGCGTGCGTGTGTGCGTGTGCGTGTGCGTGTGTGCGTGCGTGTATGCGTGTGTGTGTGTGTTTGTGAGTGTGTGTGTGTGTTTGTATGTGTGTGTGTGTGTGTCCTTCGGCTCGCAGAGATACGAACACAACCAAGGCAAGAAGGCCCTGCCTGTCGTAAGAGGCGACTAATGGTTAGGAGTCAAGAGGTAAGTAGTGTATGTGTGTGTGTGTGCGTGTGTGTATGTGCGTGTCTGACTGTGTGTGTGTGTGTCCTTCGGCTCGCAGAGAAAAGAATACGGCCGTGGCAAGAAGGCCCTGCCTGTCGTAAGAGGCGACTAATGAGTAGGAGTCGAGAGGTGAAGAGTTTATATGTGTGTGTGTGCGTGTGTGTGTGCGTGTGTGTGTGCGTGAGTGTGTGTGTGTATGTGTGTGTGTTCGTGTGTGCGTGCGTGTGTGTGTGTGAGAGTATGTGTGTGTGTATGTGTATGTGTGTGTATGTCCCTTCGGCTCGCAGAGATAAGAACACGGCCGTGGCAAGAAGGCCCTGCCTGTCGTAAGAGGCGACTAATGAGTAGGAGTCGCGAGATGGAGAGTGTATGTATGTGCGTGTGTGCGTGTGTGTGTGCGTGTATGTGTGTATGTGTGTGTGTCCTTCGGCTCGCAGAGATAAGATTACAGCCGTGGCAAGAAGGCCATGCTTATCGTAAGAGGCGACCAATAGGTAGGAGTCGAGAGGTGAAGAGTTTATGTGTGTGTGCGTGTGTGAGTGTGTGTGTATGTATGTGTGTCCGTTCGGCTTGCAGAGATAAGAATACAGCCGTGGCAAGAAGGCCATGCCTGTCGTAAGAGGCGACTAATGGGTAGAAGTCGAGAGGTAAAGAGTGTGCGTGTGTGTGTGTATGAGTGTGTGTGTGTGTCCCTTCGGCTCGCAGAGATAAGAATACGGCCGTGGCAAGAAGGCCATGCCTGCTGTAATGAGCGACTAATGGGTAGGAGTCGAGAGGTGAAGAATGTATGTGTGTGTGCGTGTGTGCGTGCGTGTGTGTGTGTGTGTTTGTGAGTGTGTGCGTGTGCGTGTGCGTGTGCGTGGGTGCGTGTGTGTGTGCGTGTGTGTGTGAGTGTGTGTGTGTCCGTTCGGCTCGCAGAGATAAGAACACGGCCGTGGCAAGAAGTCGCTGAATGTCGTAAGAGGCGACTAATGGGTAGGAGTCGAGAGGTGAAGCGTGTATGTATGTGTATGTGTGTGTGCGAGTGTGTGTGTGTGTGTGTCCGTTTGGCTCTCAGAGATAAGAACACGTCCGTAGCAAGAAGGCCCTGCCTGTCGTAAGAGACGACTAATGGATAGGAGTCGAGAGGTGAAGAGTGTGTGCGTGTACGTGTGCGTGTGCGTGTGTGCGTGTGTGCATGTGTGCGTGTGTTTGTGTGTGCGTGTGTGTGTGTGTGTCCGTTCGGCTTGCAGAGATAAGAACACGGCCGTGGCAAGAAGTCCCTGCCTGTCGAAAGAGGAGAATAATGGGTAGGAGTCGAGAGGTGAAGAGTGTATGTGTGTGTGTGCGTGTGTGCGTGCGTGTTTAAGTGTGTGTGTATGTGAGTGTGTGTAAGTGTGTGTGTGTGTGCGGTCGGCTCGCAGAGATAAGAAAACAGCCGTGGCAAAAAGGCCATGCCTGTCGTAAGAGGCAAGTAATAAGTAGGGGTCGAGAGGTGAAGAGCGTATGTGTGTGTGCGTGTGTCCGTGTTTGTGTGTGTGTGAGTGTATGTGTGTGTGCGTGTGTGCGTGCGTGTGTTTGTGTGTGTGTTTGAGAGTGTGTGTGTGTGTGTGTATGTGTGTGTGTCAGTGTGTGTGTGTCCGGTCGGCTCGCAGAGATGAGAACACGGCCGTGGCAAGAAGGCCCTGCCTGTCGTAAGAGGCGACTAATAGGTAGGAGTCGAGAGGTGAAGAATATATGTGTGTGTGCGTGTGTGTGAGTGTATGTGTGTGTGTGCGTGTGTGCGTGCGTGTGTGCGTGTGCGTGTGCGTGTGTGCGTGTGCGTGTGAGTGTGTGTGTGTGCGTATGTGTGTGTGTGTCCCTTCGGCTCGCAGAGATAAGAAAACAGCCGTGGCAAGAAGGCCATGCAAATCGTACGGGGCGACTAATGGGTAGGAGTCGAGAGCAGAAGAGTGTATGTGTGCGTGCGTGTGTGCGTGTGTGTGTGTGTGAGTGTGTGTGTATGTGTGTGTGTGTGTCCCTTCGGCTCGCGGAGATAAGAAAACAGCGGTGGCAAGAAGGCCATGCCTGTCGTAAGGGGCGACTAATGGGTAGGAGTCAAGAGGTGAAGAGTGTATGTGTGCGTGCGTGTGTGCGTGTGTGTGTGTGAGTGTGTGTGTATGTATGTGTGTGTCCGTTCGGCTCGCAGAGATTAGAATACGGCCGAGGCAATAAGTTCATGCCTGTCGTAAGAGGCGACTAATGGGTAGGAGTCGAGAGGTGAAGAGTGTATTTGTGTGTGTGTGCGTGTGTGCGTGTGTGTGTGAGTGTGTGTGTATGTATGTGTGTGTCCGTTCGGCTCGCAGAGATTAGAATACGGCCGAGGCAATAAGTTCATGCCTGTCGTAAGAGGCGGCTAATGGGTAGGAGTCGAGAGGTGAAGAGTGTATGTGTGTGTGTACGTGTGTGCGTGTGTGAGTATGTGTGTGTGTCCGTTCGGCTTGCAGAGATAAGAATACGTCCGTGGCAACAAGTCCCTGAATGTCGTAAGAGGCGACTAATGGGTAGG
>NW_027311889.1:912500-937500 GCF_040954645.1 Diabrotica undecimpunctata | reverse complement strand
GTGTATTTGTGTGTGTGTGCGTGTGTGTGTGCGTAGGTGCGTGTGTGTGTGTAAGTATGTGTGTGTCCGTTCGGCTCGCAGAGATAAGAACACGGCCGTGGCAAGAAGTCCCTGCCTGTCGTAAGAGGCGACTAATGAATAGGAGTCGAGAGGTGAAGAGTGTATGTGTCTTTGTGTGTGTGCGTGTATTTGTGCGTGTGTGAATGTCTGTATTTGTGTGTGTGTGTCCGTTTGGCTTGCAGAGATAAGAATACGGCCGAGGCAAGAAGGCCCTCTCTCTTGTAAGGGGCGACTAATAGGTAGGAGTCGAAAGGTGAATAGTGTATGTGTGTGTGTGTGTGTGTGTGTGTGTGTGCGTGTGTGGGTATGTGTGTGTTTGTGCGTGTGTAAGTGTGTGTGTGTGTGTGTATGTATGTGTGTGTCCATTCGGCTCGCAGAGATTAGAATACGGCCGAGGCAAGAAGGTGATGCCTGTCTTAAGAGGCGACTAATGGATAGGAGTCGAAAGGTGGAGAGTGTATATGTGTGTGTGCGCGTGTGTGCGTGCGTGTGTGTGCGTGTTCTTGTATGTGTGTGTGTGAGTGGGTGTGTGTCCGGTCGGCTCGCAGAGATAAAAACATGGCCGTGGCAAGAAGGCCCTGCCTATCGTAAGAGGCGACTAATGGGTAGGAGTCGAGGGTGAAGAGTGTATGTGTGTGTGTGTGCGTGTGTGCGTGTGCGTGTGCGCGTTCGTCTTGCAGAGATAAGAACACGACCGTGGCAAGAAGTCCCTGCCTTTCGAAAGAGAAGAATAATGGGTAGGAGTCGAAAGGTGAATAGTGTATGTGTGTGTGTGTGTGTGTGTGTGTGTGTGTGTGTGTGTGTGTGTGTGTGTGTGTGCGTGTGTGGGTATGTGTGTGTTTGTGCGTGTGTAAGTGTGTGTGTGTGTATGTATGTGTGTGTCCATTCGGCTCGCAGAGATTAGAATACGGCCGAGGCAAGAAGGTGATGCCTGTCTTAAGAGGCGACTAATGGATAGGAGTCGAAAGGTGGAGAGTGTATATGTGTGTGTGCGCGTGTGTGCGTTCGTGTGTGTGTGTGTGTTCTTGTATGTGTGTGTGAGTGTGTGTGTGTCCGGTCGGCTCGCAGAGATAAGAACATGGCTGTGGCAGGAAGGCCCTGCCTGTCGTAAGAGGCGACTAATGGGTAGGAGTCGAGAGGTGAAGAGTGTATGTGTGTGTGTGCGTGTGTGCGTGTGTGTGTGCGTGTGTGAGTGTGTGTGTATGTGTGTGTGTCCGTCTGGCTTGCAGAGGTAAAAATACGGCAAAGGCAAGAAGACCCTACCAGTTGTAAGGGGCGACTAATAGGTAGGAGTCGAGAGGTGAAGAGTGTATGTGTGTGTGTGCGTGTGTGCGTGTGTGTGTGCGTGTGTGAGTATGTGTGTGTGTCCGTTCGGCTTGCAGAGATAAGAACACGGCCGTGGCAAGAAGTCCCTGCCTGTCGTAAGAGGAGAATAATGGGTAGGAGTCGAGAGGTGAAGAGTGTATGTGTGTGTGTGTGTGTGAGTGTGTGTGTGCGTGTGTGCGTGTGCGTGTGCGCGTTCGTCTTGCAGAGATAAGAACACGACCGTGGCAAGAAGTCCCTGCCTTTCGAAAGAGAAGAATAATGGGTAGGAGTCGAAAGGTGAATAGTGTATGTGTGTGTGTGTGTGTGTGTGTGTGTGTGTGTGTGTGTGTGTGTGTGTGCGTGTGTGGGTATGTGTGTGTTTGTGCGTGTGTAAGTGTGTGTGTGTGTATGTATGTGTGTGTCCATTCGGCTCGCAGAGATTAGAATACGGCCGAGGCAAGAAGGTGATGCCTGTCTTAAGAGGCGACTAATGGATAGGAGTCGAAAGGTGGAGAGTGTATATGTGTGTGTGCGCGTGTGTGCGTTCGTGTGTGTGTGTGTGTTCTTGTATGTGTGTGTGAGTGTGTGTGTGTCCGGTCGGCTCGCAGAGATAAGAACATGGCTGTGGCAGGAAGGCCCTGCCTGTCGTAAGAGGCGACTAATGGGTAGGAGTCGAGAGGTGAAGAGTGTATGTGTGTGTGTGCGTGTGTGCGTGTGTGTGTGCGTGTGTGAGTGTGTGTGTATGTGTGTGTGTCCGTCTGGCTTGCAGAGGTAAAAATACGGCAAAGGCAAGAAGACCCTACCAGTTGTAAGGGGCGACTAATAGGTAGGAGTCGAGAGGTGAAGAGTGTATGTGTGTGTGTGTGCGTGTGTGCGTGTGTGTGTGCGTGTGTGAGTATGTGTGTGTGTCCGTTCGGCTTGCAGAGATAAGAACACGGCCGTGGCAAGAAGTCCCTGCCTGTCGTAAGAGGAGAATAATGGGTAGGAGTCGAGAGGTGAAGAGTGTATGTGTGTGTGTGTGTGAGTGTGTGTGTGCGTGTGTGCGTGTGTGGGCGTGTGTGAGTGTGTGTGTATGTGTGTGTCCGTTTGGCTTGCAGAGATAAGAATACGGCCGAGGCCAGAAGGCCCTGCCTCTTGTAAGGGTCGACTAATAAGTAGGAGTCGAGAGGTGAAGAGTGTATGTGTGTGTGTGCGTGTGTGCGTGTGTGTGTGCGTGTGTGTGTGCGTGTGTGAGTATGTGTGTGTGTTAGTTTGGCTTGCAGAGATGAGAACACGACCGCGGCAAGAAGGCCCTGCTTATCGTAAGAGGCAACTAAAAGGTAGGAGTCGAGAGGTGAAGAGTGTATGTGTGTGTGCGTGTGTGCGTGTGTGTGTGTTTGTGCGTGTGTGAGTGTGTGTGTATGAGTGTGTGTGTCCATTCGGCTTGCAGAGATATGAATACGGCCGGGGCAAGAAGGCCCTGCCTCTCGTAAGAGGCGACCAAAAGGGAGGAGTCGAGAGGTGAATAGTGTATGTGTGTGTGTGTGACTGTGTGTTTTTGTCCGCTCGGCTCGCAGAGATAAGATTACGGCCGTGGCAAGAAGGCCCTGCCTGTCTTAAGAGGCGGCTAATGGATAGGTGTCGAGAGGTGGAGAGTGTGTGCGTGTGCGTGTACGTGTGCGTGGGTGCGTGTGTGTGCGTGTGTGCGTGTGTGTGTGTGTGTGAGTGTGTGTGTGTCCGTTCGGCTCGCAGAGATAAGAACACGGCCGTGGCAAGAAGTCCCTGAATGTCGTAAGAGGCGACTAATGGGTAGGAGTCGAGAGGTGAAGCGTGTATGTGTGTGTATGTGTGTGTGCGAGTGTGTGTGTGTGTGTCCGTTTGGCTCGCAGTGATAAGAACACGTCCGTAGCAAGAAGGCCCTGCCTGTCGTAAGAGGCGACTAATGGATAGGAGTTGAGAGGTGGAGAGTGTGTGCGTGTACGTGTGCGTGCGTGTTTAAGTGTGTGTGTATGTAAGTGTGTGAGTGTGTGTGAGTGTGTGTGTGTGCGGTCGGCTCGCAGAGATAAGAACACAGCCGTGGCAAGAAGGCCCTGCCTGTCGTAAGAGGCGAGTAATAAGTAGGAGTCGAGAGGTGAAGAGTGTATGTGTGTGTGTGCGTGTGTGCGTACGTGTGTGAGTGTGTGTGTGAATGTGTGTGTGTGTCAGTGTGTGTGTGTCCATTCGGCTCGCAGAGATTAGAATACGGCCGAGGCAATAAGTCCATGCCTGTCGTAAGATGCGACTAATGGGTAGGACTCGAGAGGTGAAGAGTGTATTTGTGTGTGTGTGCGTGTGTGTGTGCGTGGGTGCGTGTGTGCGTGTGTGTGTGAGTGTGTGTGTGTATGTGTGTGTCCGTTCGGCTTGCAGAGATAAGAATACGTCCGTGGCAAGAAGTCCCTGAATGTCGTAAGAGGCGACTGATGGGTAGAAGTGGAGAGGTTAAGAGTGTATGTATGTGTGTGTGTGTGTGAGTGTGTGTGTGTCCGTTCGGCTTGCAGAGATAAGAACACGGCCGAGGCAAGAAGACCCTGCCTGTCGTGAGAGACGACTAATAGGTAGGAGTCGAGAGGTGAAGAATGTATGTGTGTGTGCGTATGTGCGTGTTTGTGTGTGTGAGTGTATGTGTGTGTGCGTGTGTGCGTGTGTGCGTGCGTGTGTGCGTGTGTGTGTGAGTGTGTGTGTATGTGTGTGTACGTGTGTGAGTGTGTGTGTGTCCGTTCGGCTTGCAGAGATAAGAACACGGCCGTGGCAAGAAGTCCCTGCCTGTCGTAAGAGGAGAATAATGGGTAGGAGTCGAGAGGTGAAGAGTGTGTGCGTGTGCGTGTGCGTGTGCGTGTGCGTGTGCGTGTGTGTGTGCGTGTGTGTGTGTCCGTTCGGCTTGCAGAGATAAGAACACGGCCGTGGCAAGAAGTCCCTGCCTGTCGTAAGAGGAGAATAATGGGTAGGAGTCGAGAGGTGAAGAGTGTATGTGTCTTTGTGTGTGTGCGTGTGTTTTTGCGTGTGTGAGTATGTGTGTTTATTTGTGTGTGTGTGTCCGTTTGGCTTGCAGAGATAAGAATACGGCCCAGGCAAGAATGCCCTGCCTGTCGTAAGAGGCGACTAATGGGTAGGAGTCGAGAGGTGGAGAGTGTGTGTGTATGCGTGGGTGTGTGTGTCCGTTCGGCTCGCAGAGATAAGAACACGGCCGTGGCAAGAAGTCCCTGCCTGTCGTAAGAGGCGACTAATGAATAGGAGTCGAGAGGTGAAGAGTGTATGTGTCTTTGTGTGTGTGCGTGTATTTGTGCGTGTGTGAGTATATGTCTGTATTTGTGTGTGTGTCCGTTTGGCTTGCAGAGATAAGAATACGGCCGAGGCAAGAAGGCCCTCTCTCTTGTAAGGGGCGACTAATAGGTAGGAGTCGAAAGGTGAATAGTGTATGTGTGTGTGTGTGTGTGTGTGTGTGCGTGTGTGGGTATGTGTGTGTTTGTGCGTGTGTAAGTGTGTGTGTGTGTATGTATGTGTGTGTCCATTCGGCTCGCAGAGATTAGAATACGGCCGAGGCAAGAAGGTGATGCCTGTCATAAGAGGCGACTAATGGATAGGAGTCGAAAGGTGGAGAGTGTATATGTGTGTGTGTGCGTGTGTGCGTGTGTGTGTGCGTGGGTGCGTGTGTGCGTGTGTGTGTGAGTGTGTGTGTGTATGTGTGTGTCCGTTCGGCTTGCAGAGATAAGAATACGTCCGTGGCAAGAAGTCCCTGAATGTCGTAAGAGGCGACTAATGGGTAGAAGTGGAGAGGTTAAGAGTGTATGTGTGTGTGTGTGTGAGTGTGTGTGTGTCCGTTCGGCTTGCAGAGATAAGAACACGGCCGAGGCAAGAAGACCCTGCCTGTCGTGAGAGACGACTAATAGGTAGGAGTCGAAAGGTAAAGAATGTATGTGTGTGTGCGTATGTGCGTGTGTGCGTGCGTGTGTGCGTGTGTGTGTGAGTGTGTGTGTATGTGTGTGTCCGTTCGGCTTGCAGAGATAAGAACACGGCCGTGGCAAGAAGTCCCTGCCTGTCGTAAGAGGAGAATAATGGGTAGGAGTCGAGAGGTGAAGAGTGTGTGCGTGTGCGTGTGCGTGTGCGTGTGTGTGTGCGTGTGTGTGTGTCCGTTCGGCTTGCAGAGATAAGAACACGGCCGTGGCAAGAAGTCCCTGCCTGTCGTAAGAGGAGAATAATGGGTAGGAGTCGAGAGGTGAAGAGTGTATGTGTGTGTGCGTGTGTGCGTACGTGTGTGAGTGTGTGTGTGTGTGAATGTGTGTGTGTGTCAGTGTGTGTGTGTCCGGTCGGCTCGCAGAGATAATAACACAGCCGTGGCAAGAAGTCCCTGCCTTTCGTAATAGGAGAATAATGGGTAGGAGTCGAGAGGTGAAGAGTGTATGTGTCTTTGTGTGTGTGCGTGTGTTTTTGCGTGTGTGAGTATGTGTGTTTATTTGTGTGTGTGTGTCCGTTTGGCTTGCAGAGATAAGAATACGGCCCAGGCAAGAAGGCCCTGCCTGTCGTAAGAGGAGACTAATGGGTAGGAGTCGAGAGGTGGAGAGTGTGTGTGTATGCGTGTGTGTGTGTGTCCGTTCGGCTTGCAGAGATAAGAACACGGCCGTGGCAAGAAGTCCCTGCCTGTCGTAATAGGAGAATAATGGGTAGGAGTCGAGAGGTGACGACTGTATGTGTGTGTGCGTGTGTGCGTACGTGTGTGAGTGTGTGTGTGAATGTGTGTGTGTGTCAGTGTGTGTGTGTCCGTTCGGCTCGCAGAGATTAGAATACGGCCGAGGCAATAAGTCCATGCCTGTCGTAAGATGCGACTAATGGCTAGGAGTCGAGGGGTTAAGAGTGTATTTGTGTGTGTGCGTGTGTGCGTGTGTGTGTGCGTAGGTGCGTGTGTGTGTGTAAGTATGTGTGTGTCCGTTCGGCTCGCAGAGATAAGAACACGGCCGTGGCAAGAAGTCCCTGCCTGTCGTAAGAGGCGACTAATGAGTAGGTGTCGAGAGGTGATGAGTGTATGTGCTTTGTGTGTGTGCGTGTATTTGTGCGTGTGTGAGTATATGTCTGTATTTGTGTGTGTGTCCGTTTGGCTTGCAGAGATAAGAATACGGCCGAGGCAAGAAGGCCCTCTCTCTTGTAAGGGGCGACTAATAGGTAGGAGTCGAAAGGTGAATAGTGTATGTGTGTGTGTGTGTGTGCGTGTGTGGGTATGTGTGTGTTTGTGCGTGTGTAAGTGTGTGTGTGTGTATGTATGTGTGTGTCCATTCGGCTTGCAGAGATTAGAATACGGCCGAGGCAAGAAGGTGATGCCTGTCTTAAGAGGCAACTAATGGATAGGAGTCGAAAGGTGGAGAGTGTATATGTGTGTGTGCGCGTGTGTGCGTGCGTGTGTGTGCGTGTTCTTGTATGTGTGTGTGTGAGTGGGTGTGTGTCCGGTCGGCTCGCAGAGATAAAAACATGGCCGTGGCAGGAAGGCCCTGCCTGTCGTAAGAGGCGACTAATGGGTAGGAGTCGAGAGGTGAAGAGTGTATGTGTGTGTGTGTGCGTGTGTGCGTGTGTGTGTGCGTGTGTGAGTGTGTGTGTATGTGTGTGTGTCCGTCTGGCTTGCAGAGGTAAGAATACGGCAAAGGCAAGAAGACCTTGCCTGTCGTAAGAGGAGAATAATGGGTAGGAATCGAGAGGTGAAGAGTGTATGTGTGTGTGTGTGTGTGTGCGTGTGTGCGTGTGTGGGCGTGTGTGAGTGTGTGTGTATGTGTGTGTCCGTTTGGCTTGCAGAGATAAGAATACGGCCGAGGCCAGAAGGCCCTGCCTATTGTAAGGGTCGACTAATAAGTAGGAGTCGAGAGGTGAAGAATGTATGTGTGTGTGCCTGTGTGCGTGTTTGTGTGTGTGTGAGTGTATGTGTGTGTGCGTGCGTGTGTGCGTGTGTGAGTATGTGTGTGTGTCCGTTCGTCTTGCAGAGATAAGAACACGGCCGAGGCAAGAAGGCCGTGCCTGTCGTGAGAGGCGACTAATAGGTAGGATTAGAGAAGTGAAGAATGTATGTGTGTGCGTGTGTGCGTGTTTGTGTGTCTGTGAGTGTATGTGTGTGTGCGTGTGTGCGTGCGTGTGTGTGTGTGTGTGAGTGTGTGTGTGTATGTGTGTGTGTGTGTGTGTCCCTTCCCTCGCAGAGATAAGAAAAAAGCGGTGGCAAGAAGGCCATGCCTGTCGTAAGAGGCGACTAATGGATAGGAGTCGAGAGGTGGAGAGTGTGTGCGTGTGCGTGTGCGTGTGCGTGTGTGTGTGCGTGTGTGTGTGTGTCCGTTTGGCTTGCAGAGATAAGAACACGGCCGTCTCAAGAAGTCCCTGCCTGTCGTAAGAGGAGAATAATGGGTAGGAGTCGAGAGGTAAAGAGTGTATGTGTGTGTGTGCATGTGTGCGTGTGTGTGTGTCCCTTCGGCTCGCAGAGATAAGAATACGGCCGTGGCAAGAAGGCCATGCCTGCTGTAAGGAGCGACTAATGGGTAGGAGTCGAGAGGTGAAGAGTATACGTGTGTGTGTGTATGTTTGTGTGTGTGTGCGTGTGTGAGTGTGTGTGTGTGTATCTATGTGTGTGTCCGTTTGGCTCGCAGAGATAAGAACACGGCCGTGGCAAGAAGGCCCTGCCTGTCGTAAGAGGCGACTAATGGGTAGGAGTCGAGAGGTAAAGAGTGTATGTGTGTGTGTGCGTGTGTGCGTGTGTGTGTGTCCGGTCGGCTCGCAGAGATAAGAACACGGCCGTGGCAAGAAGGCCCTGCCTGTCTTAAGAGGCGACTAATGGGTAGGAGTCGAGAGGTAAAGAGTGTATGTGTGTGTGTGCGTGTGTGCGTGTGTGTGTGCGTGTGTGAGTGTGTGTGTGTCCGGTCGGCTCGCAAAGATAAGAACACCGCCGTGGCAAAAAGGCCCTGCCTGTCGAAAGAGGCGACTAATGGGTAGGAGTGGAGAGGTGAAGAGTTTATGTGTGCGTGTGTGTGTGCATTTGTGTGTGCGTGTGTGAGTGTGTGTGTATGTATGTGTGTCCGTTCGGCTTGCAGAGATGAGAACACAGCCGAGGAAAGAAGGCCCTGCCTGTCGTAAGAGACGACTAATGGGTAGGAGTCGAGAGGTTAAGAGTGTATGTGTATGTGTGTGTGTTTGTGCGTGTGTAAATATGTGTGTGTATGTATGTGTGTGTCCGTTCGGTTCGCAGAGATTAGAATACGGCCGAGGCAAGAAGGCCCTGCCTCTTGTAAGGGGCGACTAATAGGTAGGAGTCGAGAGGTGAATAGTGTATGTGTATGTGTGGGTGCGTGTGTGTGTGTGTTTGTGCGTGTGTAAAGGTGTGTGTGTATGTAGGTATGTGTCCATTCGGCTTGCAGAGATAAGAATACGGCCGAGGCAAGAAGGCCCTGCCTGTCTTAAGAGGTGACTAATGGATAGGAGTCGAGAGGTGGAGAGTGTGTGCGTGTGCGTGTGCTTGTGCGTGTGTGCGTGTGTGTGTGTGCGTGTGAGCGTGCGTGTGTGTTTGAGTGTGTGTGTATGTCCGTTCGGCTCGCAGAGATAAGAACATGGCCGTAGCAAGAAGGCCCTGCCTGTTATAAGAAGCGACTAATGGGTAGGAGTCGAGAGGTAAAGAGTGTATGTGTGTGTGCGTGTGTGCGTGTGTGTGTGCGTGTGTGTATGTGTGTGTGTCCGTTCGGCTTGCAGAGATAAGAATACGGCCGAGGCAAGAAGGCCCTGCCTGTCTTAAGAGGTGACTAATGGATTGGAGTCGAGAGGTGGAGAGTGTGTGCGTGTGCGTATGCGTGTGCGTGTGAGTGTGCGTGTGCGTGTGTGCGTGTGTGTGTGTGTGCGTGTGTGAGTATGTGTGTGTGTCCGTTCGGCTTGCAGAGATAAGAATACGTCCGTGGCAAGAAGTCCCTGAATGTCGTAAGAGGCGACTAATGGGTAGGAGTCGAGAGGTTAAGAGTGTATGTGTGTGTGTGTGAGTGTGTGTGTGTCTGTTCGGCTTGCAGAGATAAGAACACGGCCGAGGCAAGAAGACCCTGCCTGTCGTGAGAGACGACTAATAGGTAGGAGTCGAGAGGTGAAGAATGTATGTGTGTGTGCGTATGTGCGTGTTTGTGTGTGTGAGTGTATGTGTGTGTGCGTGTGTGCGTGCGTGTGTGCGTGTGTGTGTGAGTGTGCGTGTGTGTGTGTCCGTTCGGCTTGCAGAGATAAGAACACGGCCTTGGCAAGAAGTCCCTGCCTGTCGTAAGAGGAGAATAATGGGTAGAAGTCGAGAGGTGAATAGTGTATTTGTGCTTGCGTGTGTGTGTTTGTGTGTGAGTGTGTGTGTGTCCGTTCGGCTTGCAGAGATAAGAATGCGTTCGTTGCAAGAAGGCCCTGCCTGTCTTAAGAGGCGACTAATGGATAGGAGTCGAGAGGTGGAGAGTGTGTGCGTGTGCGTGTACGTGTGCGTGTGTGCGTGTGTGCCTGTGTGCGTGTGTTTGTGTGTGCGTGTGTGTGTGTCCGGTCGGCTCGCTGAAATGAGAACACGGCCGTGGCAAGAAGGCCCTGCCTGTCGTAAGAGGCGACTAATGGGTAGGAGTCGAGAGGTGAAGAGTGTATGTGTGTGTGTGTACGTGTGTGCGTGTGTGTGTGCGTGTGTGAGTATGTGTGTGTGTCCGTTCGGCTTGCAGAGATAAGAATACGTCCGTGGCAAGAAGTCCCTGAATGTCGTAAGAGGCGACTAATGGGTAGGAGTCGAGAGGTTAAGAGTGTATGTGTATGTGTGTGTGCGTGTGTGGGTGTGTGTGTGTTTGTGCGTGTGTAAATATGTGTTTGTATGTATGTGTGTGTCCATTCGGTTCGCAAAGATTAGAATACGGCCGAGGCAAGAAGGCCCTGCCTCTTGTAAGGGGCGACTAATAGGTAGGAGTCGAGAGGTGAATAGTGTATGTGTATGTGTGTGTGCGTGTGTGGGTGTGTGTGTGTTTGTGCGTGTGTAAATGTATGTGTGTATGTATGTGTGTGTCCATTCGGTTCGCAGAAATTAGAATACGGCCGAGGCAAGAAGGCCATGCCTGTCGTAAGAGGCGACTAATGGGTAGGAGTCGAGAGGTGAAAAGTGTATTTGTGTGTGTGCGTGTGTGTGCGTGTGTGCGTGCTTGTGTGTGTGAGTGTGTGTGTGTAGGTGTGTGTGTCCGTTTGGCTTGCAGAGATAAGAATACGGCCGAAGCAAGAAGGCCCTGCCTGTCTTAAGAGGCGACTAATGGATAGGAGTCGAGAGGTGAAGAGGGTGTGTGTGTGTGTGTGTCCGTTCGGCTTGCAGAGATAAGAACACGGCCGTGGCAAGAAGTCCCTGCCTGTCGTAAGAGGAGAATAATGGGTAGAAGTCGAGAGGTGAATAGTGTATTTGTGCTTGCGTGTGTGTGTTTGTGTGTAAGTGTGTGTGTGTGTGTGTCCGTTCGGCTCGCAGAGATAAGAATGCGTTCGTTGCAAGAAGGCCCTGCCTGTCTTAAGAGGCGACTAATGGATAGGAGTCGAGAGGTGGAGAGTGTGTGCGTGTGCGTGTACGTGTGCGTGTGTGCGTGTGTGCCTGTGTGCGTGTGTTTGTGTGTGCGTGTGTGTGTGTCCGGTCGGCTCGCTGAAATGAGAACACGGCCGTGGCAAGAAGGCCCTGCCTGTCGTAAGAGGCGACTAATGGGTAGGAGTCGAGAGGTGAAGAGTGTATGTGTGTGTGTGTACGTGTGTGCGTGTGTGTGTGCGTGTGTGAGTATGTGTGTGTGTCCGTTCGGCTTGCAGAGATAAGAATACGTCCGTGGCAAGAAGTCCCTGAATGTCGTAAGAGGCGACTAATGGGTAGGAGTCGAGAGGTTAAGAGTGTATGTGTATGTGTGTGTGCGTGTGTGGGTGTGTGTGTGTTTGTGCGTGTGTAAATATGTGTTTGTATGTATGTGTGTGTCCATTCGGTTCGCAAAGATTAGAATACGGCCGAGGCAAGAAGGCCCTGCCTCTTGTAAGGGGCGACTAATAGGTAGGAGTCGAGAGGTGAATAGTGTATGTGTATGTGTGTGTGCGTGTGTGGGTGTGTGTGTGTTTGTGCGTGTGTAAATGTATGTGTGTATGTATGTGTGTGTCCATTCGGTTCGCAGAAATTAGAATACGGCCGAGGCAAGAAGGCCATGCCTGTCGTAAGAGGCGACTAATGGGTAGGAGTCGAGAGGTGAAAAGTGTATTTGTGTGTGTGCGTGTGTGTGCGTGTGTGCGTGCTTGTGTGTGTGAGTGTGTGTGTGTATGTGTGTGTGTCCGTTTGGCTTGCAGAGATAAGAATACGGCCGAGGCAAGAAGGCCCTGCCTGTCTTAAGAGGCGACTAATGGATAGGAGTCGAGAGGTGAAGAGGGTGTGCGTGTGCGTGTACGTGTGCGTGTGTGCGTGTGTGCCTGTGTGCGTGTGTTTGTCTGTGCGTGTGTGTGTGTGTCCGTTCGGCTCGCAGAGATAAAAATACGTCCGTGGCAAGAAGGCCCTGCCTGTCTTAAGAGGCGACTAATGGATAGGAATCGAGAGGTGGAGAGTGTGTGCGTGAGCGTGTGCGTTTGCGTGTGTGCGTTTGTGCCTGTGTGCGTGTGTTTGTGTGTGCGTGTGTGTGTGTGTCCGGTCGGCTCGCTGAAATGAGAATACGGCCGTGGCAAGAAGGCCATGCCTGTCGTAAGAGGCGACTAATGGGTAGGAGTCTAGAGGTTAAGAGTGTATGTGTATGTGTGTGTGTTTGTGCGTGTGTAAATATGTGTGTGTATGTATGTGTGTGTCCATTCGGTTCGCAGAGATTAGAATACGGCCGAGGCAAGAAGGCCCTGCCTCTTGTAAGGGGCGACTAATAGGTAGGAGTCGAGAGGTGAATAGTGTATGTGTATGTGTGGGTGCGTGTGTGGGTGTGTGTGTGTTTGTGCGTGTGTAAATGTGTGTGTGTATGTAGGTATGTGTCCATTAGGCTTGCAGAGATAAGAATACGGCCGAGGCAAGAAGGCCCTGCCTGTCTTAAGAGGTGACTAATGGATAGGAGTCGAGAGGTGGAGAGTGTGTGCGTGTGCGTGTGCGTGTGCGTGTGCGTGTGTGCGTGTGTGTGTGTGCGTGTGAGCGTGCGTGTGTGTTTGAGTGTGTGTGTATGTCCGTTCGGCTCGCAGAGATAAGAACATGGCCGTAGCAAGAAGGCCCTGCCTGTTATAAGAAGCGACTAATGGGTAGGAGTCGAGAGGTAAAGAGTGTATGTGTGTGTGCGTGTGTGCGTGTGTGTGTGCGTGTGTGTATGTGTGTGTGTCCGTTAGGCTTGCAGAGATAAGAATACGGCCGAGGCAAGAAGGCCCTGCCTGTCTTAAGAGGTGACTAATGGATTGGAGTCGAGAGGTGGAGAGTGTGTGCGTGTGCGTATGCGTGTGCGTGTGAGTGTGCGTGTGCGTGTGTGCGTGTGTGTGTGTGTGTGCGTGTGTGAGTATGTGTGTGTGTCCGTTCGGCTTGCAGAGATAAGAATACGTCCGTGGCAAGAAGTCCCTGAATGTCGTAAGAGGCGACTAATGGGTAGGAGTCGAGAGGTTAAGAGTGTATGTGTGTGTGTGTGTGAGTGTGTGTGTGTCTGTTCGGCTTGCAGAGATAAGAACACGGCCGAGGCAAGAAGACCCTGCCTGTCGTGAGAGACGACTAATAGGTAGGAGTCGAGAGGTGAAGAATGTATGTGTGTGTGCGTATGTGCGTGTTTGTGTGTGTGAGTGTATGTGTGTGTGCGTGTGTGCGTGCGTGTGTGCGTGTGTGTGTGAGTGTGCGTGTGTGTGTGTCCATTCGGCTTGCAGAGATAAGAACACGGCCGTGGCAAGAAGTCCCTGCCTGTCGTAAGAGGAGAATAATGGGTAGAAGTCGAGAGGTGAATAGTGTATTTGTGCTTGCGTGTGTGTGTTTGTGTGTGAGTGTGTGTGTGTGTGTCCGTTCGGCTCGCAGAGATAAGAATGCGTTCGTTGCAAGAAGGCCCTGCCTGTCTTAAGAGGCGACTAATGGATAGGAGTCGAGAGGTGGAGAGTGTGTGCGTGTGCGTGTACGTGTGCGTGTGTGCGTGTGTGCCTGTGTGCGTGTGTTTGTGTGTGCGTGTGTGTGTGTCCGGTCGGCTCGCTGAAATGAGAACACGGCCGTGGCAAGAAGGCCCTGCCTGTCGTAAGAGGCGACTAATGGGTAGTAGTCGAGAGGTGAAGAGTGTATGTGTGTGTGTACGTGTGTGCGTGTGTGTGTGCGTGTGTGAGTATGTGTGTGTGTCCGTTCGGCTTGCAGAGATAAGAATACGTCCGTGGCAAGAAGTCCCTGAATGTCGTAAGAGGCGACTAATGGGTAGGAGTCGAGAGGTTAAGAGTGTATGTGTGTGTGTGTGAGTGTGTGTGTGTCTGTTCGGCTTGCAGAGATAAGAACACGGCCGACAAGAAGACCCTGCCTGTCGTGAGAGACGACTAATAGGTAGGAGTCGAGAGGTGAAGAATGTATGTGTGTGTGCGTATGTGCGTGTTTGTGTGTGTGAGTGTATGTGTGTGTGCGTGTGTGCGTGCGTGTGTGCGTGTGTGTGTGAGTGTGTGTGTATGTGTGTGTCCGTTCGGCTTGCAGAGATAAGAACACGGCCGTGGCAAGTAGTCCCTGCCTGTCGTAAGAGGAGAATAATGGGTAGGAGTCGAGAGGTGAAGAGTGTGTGCGTGTGCGTGTGCGTGTGCGAGTGCGTGTGTGTGTGTGCGTGTGTGTGTGTGTCCGTTCGGCTTGCAGAGATAAGAACACGGCCGTGGCAAGAAGTCCCTGCCTGTCGTAAGAGGAGAATAATGGGTAGGAGTCGAGAGGTGAAGAGTGTATGTGTGTGTGTGTGCGTGTGTGCGTACGTGTGTGAGTGTGTGTGTGAATGTGTGTGTGTGTCAGTGTGTGTCCGGTCGGCTCGCAGAGATAAGAACACGGCCGTAGCAAGAAGTCCCTGCCTGTCGTAAGAGGCGACTAATGAATAGGAGTCGAGAGGTGAAGAGTGTATGTGTCTTTGTGTGTGTGCGTGTGTTTGTGCGTGTGTGAGTATGTGTGTGTATTTGTGTGTGTGTGTCCGTTTGGCTTGCAGAGATATGAATACGGCCGAGGCAAGAAGGCCCTGCCTGTCTTAAGAGGCGACTAATGGATAGGAGTCGAGAGGTGGAGAGTGTGTGCGTGTGCGTGTACGTGTGCGTGTGTGCGTGTGTGCCTGTGTGCGTGTGTTTGTGTGTGCGTGTGTGTGTGTCCGTTCGGCTTGCAGAGATAAGAACACGGCCGTGGCAAGAAGACCCTGCCTGTCGTAAGAGGAGAATAATGGGTAGGAGTCGAGAGGTGAAGAGTGTATGTGTGTGTTTGCGTGTGTGCGTACGTGTGTGAGTGTGTGTGTGAATGTGTGTGTGTGTCAGTGTGTGTGTGCCCGGTCGGCTCGCAGAGATAAGAACACGGCCGTGGCAAGAAGTCCCTGCCTGTCGTAAGAGGCGACTAATGAATAGGAGTCGAGAGGTGAAGAGTGTATGTGTCTTTGTGTGTGTGCGTGTGTTTGTGCGTGTGTGAGTATGTGTGTGTATTTGTGTGTGGGTGTGTGTCCGTTTGGCTTGCAGAGATAAGAATACGACCGAGGCAAGAAGGCCCTGCCTGTCGTAAGAAACGACTAATGGGTAGGAGTCGAGAGGTGGAGAGTGTGTGCGTGTGCGTGTGTGTGTGTGTCCGTTTGGCTTGCAGAGATAAGAACACGGCCGTGGCAAGAAGTCCCTGCCTGTCGTAATAGGAGAATAATGGGTAGGAGTCGAGAGGTGAAGAGTGTATGTGTGTGTGTGCGTGTGTGCGTGTGTGCGTGTGTGTGTGCGTGTGTGAGTATGTGTGTGTGTGTCCGTTCGGCTTGCAGAGATAAGAACACGGCCGTGGCAAGAAGTCCCTGCCTGTCGTAAGAGGAGAATAATGGGTAGAAGTCGAGAGGTGAAGAGTGTATGTGTGTGTGTGTGTGCGTGTGTGCGTGTGTGGGCGTGTGTGAGTGTGTGTGTATGTGTGTGTGTCCGTTTGGCTTGCAGAGATAAGAATACGGCCGAGGCCAGAAGGCCCTGCCTCTTGTAAGGGTCAACTAAAAAGTAGGAGTCGAGAGGTGAAGAGTGTATGTGTGTGTGTGCGTGTGTGCGTGTGTGTGTGCGTGTGTGTGGGTGTGTGAGTATGTGTGTGTGTTAGTTTGGCTTGCAGAGATGAGAACACGACCGCGGCAAGAAGGCCCTGCTTATCGTAAGAGGCGACTAAAAGGTAGAAGTCGAGAGGTGAAGAGTGTATGTGTGTGTGCGTGTGTGCGTGTGTGTGTTTGTGCGTGTGTGAGTGTGTGTGTATAAGTGTGTGTGTCCGTTCGGCTTGCAGAGATATGAATACGGCCGGGGCAAGAAGGCCCTGCCTCTCGTAAGAGGCGACTAAAAGGTAGGGGTCGAGAGGTGAAGAGTGTATGTGTGTGTGTGTGTGAGTGTGTGTGTTTGTCCGCTCGGCTCGCAGAGATAAGATTACGGCCGTGGCAAGAAGGCCCTGCCTGTCTTAAGAGGCGGCTAATGGATATTAGTCGAGAGGTGGAGAGTGTGTGCGTGTGCGTGTACGTGTGTGTGGGTGCGTGTGTGTGCGTGTGTGCGTGTGTGTGTGTGAGTGTGTGTGTGTCCGTTCGGCTCGCAAAGATAAGAACACGGCCGTGGCAAGAAGTCCCTGAATGTCGTAAGAGGCGACTAATGGGTAGGAGTCGAGAGGTAAAGCGTGTATGTGTGTGTATGTGTGTGTGCGAGTGTGTGTGTGTGTGTGTCCGTTTGGCCCGCAGAGATAAGAACACGTCCGTAGCAAGAAGGCCCTGCCTGTCGTAAGAGGCGACTAATGGATAGGAGTCGAGAGGTGGAGAGTGTGTGCGTGTACGTGTGCGTGCGTGTGTGCGTGTGTGCCTGTGTGCGTGTGTTTGTGTGTGCGTGTGTGTGTGTCCGTTCGGCTTGCAGAGATAAGAACACGGCCGTGGCAAGAAGTCCCTGCCTGTCGTAAGAGGAGAATAATGGGTAGGAGTCGAGAGGTGAAGAGTGTATGTGTGTGTTTGCGTGTGTGCGTACGTGTGTGAGTGTGTGTGTGAATGTGTGTGTGTGTCAGTGTGTGTGTGCCCGGTCGGCTCGCAGAGATAAGAACACGGCCGTGGCAAGAAGTCCCTGCCTGTCGTAAGAGGCGACTAATGAATAGGAGTCGAGAGGTGAAGAGTGTATGTGTCTTTGTGTGTGTGCGTGTGTTTGTGCGTGTGTGAGTATGTGTGTGTATTTGTGTGTGGGTGTGTGTCCGTTTGGCTTGCAGAGATAAGAATACGACCGAGGCAAGAAGGCCCTGCCTGTCGTAACAAACGACTAATGGGTAGGAGTCGAGAGGTGGAGAGTGTGTGCGTGTGCGTGTGTGTGTGTGTGTCCGTTCGGCTTGCAGAGATAAGAACACGGCCGTGGCAAGAAGTCCCTGCCTGTCGTAATAGGAGAATAATGGGTAGGAGTCGAGAGGTGAAGAGTGTATGTGTGTGTGTGCGTGGGTGTGTGCGTGTGTGAGTATGTGTGTGTGTCCGTTCGGCTTGCAGAGATAAGAACACGGCCGTGGCAAGAAGTCCCTGCCTGTCGTAAGAGGAGAATAATGGGTAGGAGTCGAGAGGTGAAGAGTGTATGTGTGTGTGTGTGTGCGTGTGTGCGTGTGTGGGCGTGTGTGAGTGTGTGTGTATGTGTGTGTGTCCGTTTGGCTTGCAGAGATAAGAATACGGCCGAGGCCAGAAGGCCCTGCCTCTTGTAAGGGTCAACTAAAAAGTAGGAGTCGAGAGGTGAAGAGTGTATGTGTGTGTGTGCGTGTGTGCGTGTGTGTGTGCGTGTGTGTGGGTGTGTGAGTATGTGTGTGTGTTAGTTTGGCTTGCAGAGATGAGAACACGACCGCGGCAAGAAGGCCCTGCTTATCGTAAGAGGCGACTAAAAGGTAGAAGTCGAGAGGTGAAGAGTGTATGTGTGTGTGCGTGTGTGCGTGTGTGTGTTTGTGCGTGTGTGAGTGTGTGTGTATAAGTGTGTGTGTCCGTTCGGCTTGCAGAGATATGAATACGGCCGGGGCAAGAAGGCCCTGCCTCTCGTAAGAGGCGACTAAAAGGTAGGGGTCGAGAGGTGAAGAGTGTATGTGTGTGTGTGTGTGAGTGTGTGTGTTTGTCCGCTCGGCTCGCAGAGATAAGATTACGGCCGTGGCAAGAAGGCCCTGCCTGTCTTAAGAGGCGGCTAATGGATATTAGTCGAGAGGTGGAGAGTGTGTGCGTGTGCGTGTGCGTGTGTGTGGGTGCGTGTGTGTGCGTGTGTGCGTGTGTGTGTGTGAGTGTGTGTGTGTCCGTTCGGCTCGCAGAAATAAGAACACGGCCGTGGCAAGAAGTCCCTGAATGTCGTAAGAGGCGACTAATGGGTAGGAGTCGAGAGGTAAAGCGTGTATGTGTGTGTATGTGTGTGTGCGAGTGTGTGTGTGTGTGTGTCCGTTTGGCCCGCAGAGATAAGAACACGTCCGTAGCAAGAAGGCCCTGCCTGTCGTAAGAGGCGACTAATGGATAGGAGTCGAGAGGTGGAGAGTGTGTGCGTGTACGTGTGCGTGCGTGTTTAAGTGTGTGTGTATGTGAGTGTGTGAGTGTGTGTGTGTGCGGTCGGCTCGCAGAGATAAGAACACAGCCGTGGCAAGAAGGCCCTGCCTGTCGTAAGAGGCGAGTAATAAGTAGGAGTCGAGAGGTGAAGAGTGTATGTGTGTGTGTGCGTGTGTGCGTGTGTGTGTGCGTGTGTGAGTATGTGTGTGTGTTAGTTCGGCTTGCAGAGATAAGAATACGTCCGTGGCAAGAAGTCCCTGAATGTCGTAAGAGGCGACTAATGGGTAGGAGTCGAGAGGTTAAGAGTGTATGTGTATGTGTGTGTGCGTGTGTGGGTGTGTGTGTGTTTGTGCGTGTGTAAATATGTGTTTGTATGTATGTGTGTGTCCATTCGGTTCGCAAAGATTAGAATACGGCCGAGGCAAGAAGGCCCTGCCTCTTGTAAGGGGCGACTAATAGGTAGGAGTCGAGAGGTGAATAGTGTATGTGTATGTGTGTGTGCGTGTGTGGGTGTGTGTGTGTTTGTGCGTGTGTAAATGTATGTGTGTATGTATGTGTGTGTCCATTCGGTTCGCAGAAATTAGAATACGGCCGAGGCAAGAAGGCCATGCCTGTCGTAAGAGGCGACTAATGGGTAGGAGTCGAGAGGTGAAAAGTGTATTTGTGTGTGTGCGTGTGTGTGCGTGTGTGCGTGCTTGTGTGTGTGAGTGTGTGTGTGTATGTGTGTGTGTCCGTTTGGCTTGCAGAGATAAGAATACGGCCGAGGCAAGAAGGCCCTGCCTGTCTTAAGAGGCGACTAATGGATAGGAGTCGAGAGGTGAAGAGGGTGTGCGTGTGCGTGTACGTGTGCGTGTGTGCGTGTGTGCCTGTGTGCGTGTGTTTGTCTGTGCGTGTGTGTGTGTGTCCGTTCGGCTCGCAGAGATAAAAATACGTCCGTGGCAAGAAGGCCCTGCCTGTCTTAAGAGGCGACTAATGGATAGGAATCGAGAGGTGGAGAGTGTGTGCGTGAGCGTGTGCGTTTGCGTGTGTGCGTTTGTGCCTGTGTGCGTGTGTTTGTGTGTGCGTGTGTGTGTGTGTCCGGTCGGCTCGCTGAAATGAGAATACGGCCGTGGCAAGAAGGCCATGCCTGTCGTAAGAGGCGACTAATGGGTAGGAGTCTAGAGGTTAAGAGTGTATGTGTATGTGTGTGTGTTTGTGCGTGTGTAAATATGTGTGTGTATGTATGTGTGTGTCCATTCGGTTCGCAGAGATTAGAATACGGCCGAGGCAAGAAGGCCCTGCCTCTTGTAAGGGGCGACTAATAGGTAGGAGTCGAGAGGTGAATAGTGTATGTGTATGTGTGGGTGCGTGTGTGGGTGTGTGTGTGTTTGTGCGTGTGTAAATGTGTGTGTGTATGTAGGTATGTGTCCATTAGGCTTGCAGAGATAAGAATACGGCCGAGGCAAGAAGGCCCTGCCTGTCTTAAGAGGTGACTAATGGATAGGAGTCGAGAGGTGGAGAGTGTGTGCGTGTGCGTGTGCGTGTGCGTGTGCGTGTGTGCGTGTGTGTGTGTGCGTGTGAGCGTGCGTGTGTGTTTGAGTGTGTGTGTATGTCCGTTCGGCTCGCAGAGATAAGAACATGGCCGTAGCAAGAAGGCCCTGCCTGTTATAAGAAGCGACTAATGGGTAGGAGTCGAGAGGTAAAGAGTGTATGTGTGTGTGCGTGTGTGCGTGTGTGTGTGCGTGTGTGTATGTGTGTGTGTCCGTTAGGCTTGCAGAGATAAGAATACGGCCGAGGCAAGAAGGCCCTGCCTGTCTTAAGAGGTGACTAATGGATTGGAGTCGAGAGGTGGAGAGTGTGTGCGTGTGCGTATGCGTGTGCGTGTGAGTGTGCGTGTGCGTGTGTGCGTGTGTGTGTGTGTGTGCGTGTGTGAGTATGTGTGTGTGTCCGTTCGGCTTGCAGAGATAAGAATACGTCCGTGGCAAGAAGTCCCTGAATGTCGTAAGAGGCGACTAATGGGTAGGAGTCGAGAGGTTAAGAGTGTATGTGTGTGTGTGTGTGAGTGTGTGTGTGTCTGTTCGGCTTGCAGAGATAAGAACACGGCCGAGGCAAGAAGACCCTGCCTGTCGTGAGAGACGACTAATAGGTAGGAGTCGAGAGGTGAAGAATGTATGTGTGTGTGCGTATGTGCGTGTTTGTGTGTGTGAGTGTATGTGTGTGTGCGTGTGTGCGTGCGTGTGTGCGTGTGTGTGTGAGTGTGCGTGTGTGTGTGTCCATTCGGCTTGCAGAGATAAGAACACGGCCGTGGCAAGAAGTCCCTGCCTGTCGTAAGAGGAGAATAATGGGTAGAAGTCGAGAGGTGAATAGTGTATTTGTGCTTGCGTGTGTGTGTTTGTGTGTGAGTGTGTGTGTGTGTGTCCGTTCGGCTCGCAGAGATAAGAATGCGTTCGTTGCAAGAAGGCCCTGCCTGTCTTAAGAGGCGACTAATGGATAGGAGTCGAGAGGTGGAGAGTGTGTGCGTGTGCGTGTACGTGTGCGTGTGTGCGTGTGTGCCTGTGTGCGTGTGTTTGTGTGTGCGTGTGTGTGTGTCCGGTCGGCTCGCTGAAATGAGAACACGGCCGTGGCAAGAAGGCCCTGCCTGTCGTAAGAGGCGACTAATGGGTAGTAGTCGAGAGGTGAAGAGTGTATGTGTGTGTGTACGTGTGTGCGTGTGTGTGTGCGTGTGTGAGTATGTGTGTGTGTCCGTTCGGCTTGCAGAGATAAGAATACGTCCGTGGCAAGAAGTCCCTGAATGTCGTAAGAGGCGACTAATGGGTAGGAGTCGAGAGGTTAAGAGTGTATGTGTGTGTGTGTGAGTGTGTGTGTGTCTGTTCGGCTTGCAGAGATAAGAACACGGCCGACAAGAAGACCCTGCCTGTCGTGAGAGACGACTAATAGGTAGGAGTCGAGAGGTGAAGAATGTATGTGTGTGTGCGTATGTGCGTGTTTGTGTGTGTGAGTGTATGTGTGTGTGCGTGTGTGCGTGCGTGTGTGCGTGTGTGTGTGAGTGTGTGTGTATGTGTGTGTCCGTTCGGCTTGCAGAGATAAGAACACGGCCGTGGCAAGTAGTCCCTGCCTGTCGTAAGAGGAGAATAATGGGTAGGAGTCGAGAGGTGAAGAGTGTGTGCGTGTGCGTGTGCGTGTGCGAGTGCGTGTGTGTGTGTGCGTGTGTGTGTGTGTCCGTTCGGCTTGCAGAGATAAGAACACGGCCGTGGCAAGAAGTCCCTGCCTGTCGTAAGAGGAGAATAATGGGTAGGAGTCGAGAGGTGAAGAGTGTATGTGTGTGTGTGTGCGTGTGTGCGTACGTGTGTGAGTGTGTGTGTGAATGTGTGTGTGTGTCAGTGTGTGTCCGGTCGGCTCGCAGAGATAAGAACACGGCCGTAGCAAGAAGTCCCTGCCTGTCGTAAGAGGCGACTAATGAATAGGAGTCGAGAGGTGAAGAGTGTATGTGTCTTTGTGTGTGTGCGTGTGTTTGTGCGTGTGTGAGTATGTGTGTGTATTTGTGTGTGTGTGTCCGTTTGGCTTGCAGAGATATGAATACGGCCGAGGCAAGAAGGCCCTGCCTGTCTTAAGAGGCGACTAATGGATAGGAGTCGAGAGGTGGAGAGTGTGTGCGTGTGCGTGTACGTGTGCGTGTGTGCGTGTGTGCCTGTGTGCGTGTGTTTGTGTGTGCGTGTGTGTGTGTCCGTTCGGCTTGCAGAGATAAGAACACGGCCGTGGCAAGAAGACCCTGCCTGTCGTAAGAGGAGAATAATGGGTAGGAGTCGAGAGGTGAAGAGTGTATGTGTGTGTTTGCGTGTGTGCGTACGTGTGTGAGTGTGTGTGTGAATGTGTGTGTGTGTCAGTGTGTGTGTGCCCGGTCGGCTCGCAGAGATAAGAACACGGCCGTGGCAAGAAGTCCCTGCCTGTCGTAAGAGGCGACTAATGAATAGGAGTCGAGAGGTGAAGAGTGTATGTGTCTTTGTGTGTGTGCGTGTGTTTGTGCGTGTGTGAGTATGTGTGTGTATTTGTGTGTGGGTGTGTGTCCGTTTGGCTTGCAGAGATAAGAATACGACCGAGGCAAGAAGGCCCTGCCTGTCGTAAGAAACGACTAATGGGTAGGAGTCGAGAGGTGGAGAGTGTGTGCGTGTGCGTGTGTGTGTGTGTCCGTTTGGCTTGCAGAGATAAGAACACGGCCGTGGCAAGAAGTCCCTGCCTGTCGTAATAGGAGAATAATGGGTAGGAGTCGAGAGGTGAAGAGTGTATGTGTGTGTGTGCGTGTGTGCGTGTGTGCGTGTGTGTGTGCGTGTGTGAGTATGTGTGTGTGTGTCCGTTCGGCTTCCAGAGATAAGAACACGGCCGTGGCAAGAAGTCCCTGCCTGTCGTAAGAGGAGAATAATGGGTAGAAGTCGAGAGGTGAAGAGTGTATGTGTGTGTGTGTGTGCGTGTGTGCGTGTGTGGGCGTGTGTGAGTGTGTGTGTATGTGTGTGTGTCCGTTTGGCTTGCAGAGATAAGAATACGGCCGAGGCCAGAAGGCCCTGCCTCTTGTAAGGGTCAACTAAAAAGTAGGAGTCGAGAGGTGAAGAGTGTATGTGTGTGTGTGCGTGTGTGCGTGTGTGTGTGCGTGTGTGTGGGTGTGTGAGTATGTGTGTGTGTTAGTTTGGCTTGCAGAGATGAGAACACGACCGCGGCAAGAAGGCCCTGCTTATCGTAAGAGGCGACTAAAAGGTAGAAGTCGAGAGGTGAAGAGTGTATGTGTGTGTGCGTGTGTGCGTGTGTGTGTTTGTGCGTGTGTGAGTGTGTGTGTATAAGTGTGTGTGTCCGTTCGGCTTGCAGAGATATGAATACGGCCGGGGCAAGAAGGCCCTGCCTCTCGTAAGAGGCGACTAAAAGGTAGGGGTCGAGAGGTGAAGAGTGTATGTGTGTGTGTGTGTGAGTGTGTGTGTTTGTCCGCTCGGCTCGCAGAGATAAGATTACGGCCGTGGCAAGAAGGCCCTGCCTGTCTTAAGAGGCGGCTAATGGATATTAGTCGAGAGGTGGAGAGTGTGTGCGTGTGCGTGTACGTGTGTGTGGGTGCGTGTGTGTGCGTGTGTGCGTGTGTGTGTGTGAGTGTGTGTGTGTCCGTTCGGCTCGCAAAGATAAGAACACGGCCGTGGCAAGAAGTCCCTGAATGTCGTAAGAGGCGACTAATGGGTAGGAGTCGAGAGGTAAAGCGTGTATGTGTGTGTATGTGTGTGTGCGAGTGTGTGTGTGTGTGTGTCCGTTTGGCCCGCAGAGATAAGAACACGTCCGTAGCAAGAAGGCCCTGCCTGTCGTAAGAGGCGACTAATGGATAGGAGTCGAGAGGTGGAGAGTGTGTGCGTGTACGTGTGCGTGCGTGTGTGCGTGTGTGCCTGTGTGCGTGTGTTTGTGTGTGCGTGTGTGTGTGTCCGTTCGGCTTGCAGAGATAAGAACACGGCCGTGGCAAGAAGTCCCTGCCTGTCGTAAGAGGAGAATAATGGGTAGGAGTCGAGAGGTGAAGAGTGTATGTGTGTGTTTGCGTGTGTGCGTACGTGTGTGAGTGTGTGTGTGAATGTGTGTGTGTGTCAGTGTGTGTGTGCCCGGTCGGCTCGCAGAGATAAGAACACGGCCGTGGCAAGAAGTCCCTGCCTGTCGTAAGAGGCGACTAATGAATAGGAGTCGAGAGGTGAAGAGTGTATGTGTCTTTGTGTGTGTGCGTGTGTTTGTGCGTGTGTGAGTATGTGTGTGTATTTGTGTGTGGGTGTGTGTCCGTTTGGATTGCAGAGATAAGAATACGACCGAGGCAAGAAGGCCCTGCCTGTCGTAACAAACGACTAATGGGTAGGAGTCGAGAGGTGGAGAGTGTGTGCGTGTGCGTGTGTGTGTGTGTGTCCGTTCGGCTTGCAGAGATAAGAACACGGCCGTGGCAAGAAGTCCCTGCCTGTCGTAATAGGAGAATAATGGGTAGGAGTCGAGAGGTGAAGAGTGTATGTGTGTGTGTGCGTGGGTGTGTGCGTGTGTGAGTATGTGTGTGTGTCCGTTCGGCTTGCAGAGATAAGAACACGGCCGTGGCAAGAAGTCCCTGCCTGTCGTAAGAGGAGAATAATGGGTAGGAGTCGAGAGGTGAAGAGTGTATGTGTGTGTGTGTGTGCGTGTGTGCGTGTGTGGGCGTGTGTGAGTGTGTGTGTATGTGTGTGTGTCCGTTTGGCTTGCAGAGATAAGAATACGGCCGAGGCCAGAAGGCCCTGCCTCTTGTAAGGGTCAACTAAAAAGTAGGAGTCGAGAGGTGAAGAGTGTATGTGTGTGTGTGCGTGTGTGCGTGTGTGTGTGCGTGTGTGTGGGTGTGTGAGTATGTGTGTGTGTTAGTTTGGCTTGCAGAGATGAGAACACGACCGCGGCAAGAAGGCCCTGCTTATCGTAAGAGGCGACTAAAAGGTAGAAGTCGAGAGGTGAAGAGTGTATGTGTGTGTGCGTGTGTGCGTGTGTGTGTTTGTGCGTGTGTGAGTGTGTGTGTATAAGTGTGTGTGTCCGTTCGGCTTGCAGAGATATGAATACGGCCGGGGCAAGAAGGCCCTGCCTCTCGTAAGAGGCGACTAAAAGGTAGGGGTCGAAAGGTGAAGAGTGTATGTGTGTGTGTGTGTGAGTGTGTGTGTTTGTCCGCTCGGCTCGCAGAGATAAGATTACGGCCGTGGCAAGAAGGCCCTGCCTGTCTTAAGAGGCGGCTAATGGATATTAGTCGAGAGGTGGAGAGTGTGTGCGTGTGCGTGTGCGTGTGTGTGGGTGCGTGTGTGTGCGTGTGTGCGTGTGTGTGTGTGAGTGTGTGTGTGTCCGTTCGGCTCGCAGAAATAAGAACACGGCCGTGGCAAGAAGTCCCTGAATGTCGTAAGAGGCGACTAATGGGTAGGAGTCGAGAGGTAAAGCGTGTATGTGTGTGTATGTGTGTGTGCGAGTGTGTGTGTGTGTGTGTCCGTTTGGCCCGCAGAGATAAGAACACGTCC
>NW_027311889.1:892500-895000 GCF_040954645.1 Diabrotica undecimpunctata | reverse complement strand
GTATGTGCGTGTTTGTGTGTGTGAGTGTATGTGTGTGTGCGTGTGTGCGTGTGTGCGTGCGTGTGTGCGTGTGTGTGTGAGTGTGTGTGTGTGTGTGTCCGTTCCGCTTGCAGAGATATGAACACGGCCGTGGCAAGAAGTCCCTGCCTGTCGGAAGAGGAGAATAATGGGTAGGAGTCGAGAGGTGAAGAGTGTGTGCGTGTGCGTGTGCGTGTGCGTGTGTGTGTGCGTGTGTGTGAGTCCGTTCGGCTTGCAGAGATAAGAACACGGCCGTGGCAAGAAGTCCCTGCCTGTCGTAAGAGGAGAATAATGGGTAGGAGTCGAGAGGTGAAGAGTGTATGTGTGTGTGCGTGTGTGCGTACGTGTGTGAGTGTGTGTGTGAATGTGTGTGTGTGTCAGTGTGTGTGTGTCCGGTCGGCTCGCAGAGATAATAACACGGCCGTGGCAAGAAGTCCCTGCCTGTCGTAATAGGAGAATAATGGGTAGGAATCGAGAGGTGAAGAGTGTATGTGTCTTTGTGTGTGTGCGTGTGTTTTTGCGTGTGTGAGTATGTGTGTTTATTTGTGTGTGTGTGTGTCCGTTTGGCTTGCAGAGATAAGAATACGGCCCAGGCAAGAAGGCCCTGCCTGTCGTAAGAGGCGACTAATGGGTAGGAGTCGAGAGGTGGAGAGTGTGTGTGTATGCGTGTGTGTGTGTGTCCGTTCGGCTTGCAGAGATTAGAATACGGCCGAGGCAATAAGTCCATGCCTGTCGTAAGATGCGACTAATGGGTAGGAGTCGAGGGGTTAAGAGTGTATTTGTGTGTGTGTGCGTGTGTGCGTGTGTGTGCGTAGGTGCGTGTGTGTGTGTAAGTATGTGTGTGTCCGTTCGGCTCGCAGAGATAAGAACACGGCCGTGGCAAGAAGTCCCTGCCTGTCGTAAGAGGCGACTAATGAACAGGAGTCGAGAGGTGAAGAGTGTATGTGTCTTTGTGTGTGTGCGTGTATTTGTGCGTGTGTGAGTATATGTCTGTATTTGTGTGTGTGTCCGTTTGGCTTGCAGAGATAAGAATACGGCCGAGGCAAGAAGGCCCCCCTCTCTTGTAAGGGGCGACTAATAGGTAGGAGTCGAAAGGTGAATAGTGTATGTGTGTGTGTGTGCGTGTGTGGGTATGTGTGTGTTTGTGCGTGTGTAAGTGTGTGTGTGTATGTATGTGTGTGTCCATTCGGCTCGCAGAGATTAGAATACGGCCGAGGCAATAAGGTCATGCCTGTCTTAAGAGGCGACTAATGGATAGGAGTCGAAAGATGGAGAGTGTATATGTGTGTGTGCGCGTGTGTGCGTGCGTGTGTGTGCGTGTTCTTGTATGTGTGTGTGTGAGTGGGTGTGTGTCCGGTCGGCTCGCAGAGATAAAAACATGGCCGTGGCAGGAAGGCCCTGCCTATCGTAAGAGGCGACTAATGGGTAGGAGTCGAGGGTGAAGAGTGTATGTGTGTGTGTTTGTGTGTGCGTGTGTGCGTGTGCGTGTGTGCGTTCGTCTTGCAGAGATAGGAACACGACCGTGGCAAGAAGTCCCTGCCTTTCGAAAGAGAAGAATAGTGGGTAGGAGTCGAGAGGAGAAAGAGTGTATATGTGTGTGTGCGCGTGTGTGCGTTCCTGTGTGTGTGTGTGTTCTTGTATGTGTGTGTGTGAGTGTGTGTGTGTCCGGTCGGCTCGCAGAGATAAGAACATGGCCGTGGCAGGAAGGCCCTGCCTGTCGTAAGAGGCGACTAATGGGTAGGAGTCGAGAGGTGAAGAGTGTATGTGTGTGTGTGCGTGTGTGCGTGTGTGTGTGCGTGTGTGAGTGTGTGTGTATGTGTGTGTGTCCGTCTGGCTTGCAGAGGTAAGAATACGGCAAAGGCAAGAAGACCCTACCAGTTGTAAGGGGCGACTAATAGGTAGGAGTCGAGAGGTGAAGAGTGTATGTGTGTGTGTGCGTGTGTGCGTGTGTGTGTGCGTGTGTGAGTATGTGTGTGTTCGTTCGGCTTGCAGAGATAAGAACACGGCCGTGGCAAGAAATCCCTGCCTGTCGTAAGAGGAGAATAATGGGTAGGAGTCGAGAGGTGAAGAGTGTATGTGTGTGTGTGTGTGTGCGTGTGTGCGTGTGTGGGCGTGTGTGAGTGTGTGTGTATGTGTGTGTCCGTTTGGCTTGCAGAGATAAGAATACGGCCGAGGCCAGAAGGCCCTGCCTCTTGTAAGGGTCGACTAATAAGTACGAGTCGAGAGGTGAAGAGTGTATGTGTGTGTGCGTGTTTGCGTGTGTGTGTGCGTGTGTGTGTGCGTGTGTGAGTATGTGTGTGTGTTAGTTTGGCTTTTAGAGATGAGAACACGACCGCGGCAAGAAGGCCCTGCTTATCGTAAGAGGCGACTAAAAGGTAGGAGTCGAGAGGTGAAGAGTGTATGTGTGTGTGCGTGTGTGCGTGTGTGTGTGTTTGTGCGTGTGTGAGTGTGTGTGTATGAGTGTGTGTGTCCGTTCGGCTTG
>NW_027311889.1:877500-885000 GCF_040954645.1 Diabrotica undecimpunctata | reverse complement strand
TTGGCTTGCAGAGATAAGAATACGGCCGAGGCAAGAAGGCCCTCTCTCTTGTAAGGGGCGACTAATAGGTAGGAGTCGAAAGGTGAATAGTGTATGTGTGTGTGTGTGTGTGTGTGTGTGTGTGTGTGTGTGCGTGTGTGGGTATGTGTGTGTTTGTGCGTGTGTAAGTGTGTGTGTGTGTGTGTGTATGTATGTGTGTGTCCATTCGGCTCGCAGAGATTAGAATACGGCCGAGGCAAGAAGGTGATGCCTGTCTTAAGAGGCGACTAATGGATAGGAGTCGAAAGGTGGAGAGTGTATATGTGTGTGTGCGCGTGTGTGCGTGCGTGTGTGTGCGTGTTCTTGTATGTGTGTGTGTGAGTGGGTGTGTGTCCGGTCGGCTCGCAGAGATAAAAACATGGCCGTGGCAAGAAGGCCCTGCCTATCGTAAGAGGCGACTAATGGGTAGGAGTCGAGGGTGAAGAGTGTATGTGTGTGTGTGTGTGCGTGTGTGCGTGTGCGTGTGCGCGTTCGTCTTGCAGAGATAAGAACACGACCGTGGCAAGAAGTCCCTGCCTTTCGAAAGAGAAGAATAATGGGTAGGAGTCGAAAGGTGAATAGTGTATGTGTGTGTGTGTGTGTGTGTGTGTGTGTGTGTGTGTGTGCGTGTGTGGGTATGTGTGTGTTTGTGCGTGTGTAAGTGTGTGTGTGTGTATGTATGTGTGTGTCCATTCGGCTCGCAGAGATTAGAATACGGCCGAGGCAAGAAGGTGATGCCTGTCTTAAGAGGCGACTAATGGATAGGAGTCGAAAGGTGGAGAGTGTATATGTGTGTGTGCGCGTGTGTGCGTTCGTGTGTGTGTGTGTTCTTGTATGTGTGTGTGAGTGTGTGTGTGTCCGGTCGGCTCGCAGAGATAAGAACATGGCTGTGGCAGGAAGGCCCTGCCTGTCGTAAGAGGCGACTAATGGGTAGGAGTCGAGAGGTGAAGAGTGTATGTGTGTGTGTGCGTGTGTGCGTGTGTGTGTGCGTGTGTGAGTGTGTGTGTATGTGTGTGTGTCCGTCTGGCTTGCAGAGGTAAAAATACGGCAAAGGCAAGAAGACCCTACCAGTTGTAAGGGGCGACTAATAGGTAGGAGTCGAGAGGTGAAGAGTGTATGTGTGTGTGTGCGTGTGTGCGTGTGTGTGTGCGTGTGTGAGTATGTGTGTGTGTCCGTTCGGCTTGCAGAGATAAGAACACGGCCGTGGCAAGAAGTCCCTGCCTGTCGTAAGAGGAGAATAATGGGTAGGAGTCGAGAGGTGAAGAGTGTATGTGTGTGTGTGTGTGTGAGTGTGTGTGTGCGTGTGTGCGTGTGTGGGCGTGTGTGAGTGTGTGTGTATGTGTGTGTCCGTTTGGCTTGCAGAGATAAGAATACGGCCGAGGCCAGAAGGCCCTGCCTCTCGTAAGAGGCGACCAAAAGGGAGGAGTCGAGAGGTGAATAGTGTATGTGTGTGTGTGTGACTGTGTGTTTTTGTCCGCTCGGCTCGCAGAGATAAGATTACGGCCGTGGCAAGAAGTCCCTGAATGTCGTAAGAGGCGACTAATGGGTAGGAGTCGAGAGGTGAAGCGTGTATGTGTGTGTATGTGTGTGTGCGAGTGTGTGTGTGTGTGTCCGTTTGGCTCGCAGTGATAAGAACACGTCCGTAGCAAGAAGGCCCTGCCTGTCGTAAGAGGCGACTAATGGATAGGAGTCGAGAGGTGGAGAGTGTGTGCGTGTACGTGTGCGTGCGTGTTTAAGTGTGTGTGTATGTAAGTGTGTGAGTGTGTGTGAGTGTGTGTGTGTGCGGTCGGCTCGCAGAGATAAGAACACAGCCGTGGCAAGAAGGCCCTGAATGTCGTAAGAGGCGACTAATGGGTAGGAGTCGAGAGGTGAAGCGTGTATGTGTGTGTATGTGTGTGTGCGAGTGTGTGTGTGTGTGTCCGTTTGGCTCGCAGTGATAAGAACACGTCCGTAGCAAGAAGGCCCTGCCTGTCGTAAGAGGCGACTAATGGATAGGAGTCGAGAGGTGGAGAGTGTGTGCGTGTACGTGTGCGTGCGTGTTTAAGTGTTTGTGTATGTAAGTGTGTGAGTGTGTGTGAGTGTGTGTGTGTGCGGTCGGCTCGCAGAGATAAGAACACAGCCGTGGCAAGAAGGCCCTGCCTGTCGTAAGAGGCGAGTAATAAGTAGGAGTCGAGAGGTGAAGAGTGTATGTGTGTGTGTGCGTGTGTGCGTACGTGTGTGAGTGTGTGTGTGAATGTGTGTGTGTGTCAGTGTGTGTGTGTCCGTTCGGCTCGCAGAGATTAGAATACGGCCGAGGCAATAAGTCCATGCCTGTCGTAAGATGCGACTAATGGGTAGGACTCGAGAGGTGAAGAGTGTATTTGTGTGTGTGTGCGTGTGTGTGTGCGTGGGTGCGTGTGTGCGTGTGTGTGTGAGTGTGTGTGTGTGTATGTGTGTGTCCGTTCGGCTTGCAGAGATAAGAATACGTCCGTGGCAAGAAGTCCCTGAATGTCGTAAGAGGCGACTAGTGGGTAGAAGTGGAGAGGTTAAGAGTGTATGTATGTGTGTGTGTGTGTGAGTGTGTGTGTGTCCGTTCGGCTTGCAGAGATAAGAACACGGCCGAGGCAAGAAGACCCTGCCTGTCGTGAGAGACGACTAATAGGTAGGAGTCGAGAGGTGAAGAATGTATGTGTGTGTGCGTATGTGCGTGTTTGTGTGTGTGAGTGTATGTGTGTGTGCGTGTGTGCGTGTGTGCGTGCGTGTGTGCGTGTGTGTGTGAGTGTGTGTGTATGTGTGTGTCCGTTCGGCTTGCAGAGATAAGAACACGGCCGTGGCAAGAAGTCCCTGCCTGTCGTAAGAGGAGAATAATGGGTAGGAGTCGAGAGGTGAAGAGTGTGTGCGTGTGCGTGTGCGTGTGCGTGTGCGTGTGCGTGTGTGTGTGTCCGTTCGGCTTGCAGAGATAAGAACACGGCCGTGGCAAGAAGTCCCTGCCTGTCGTAAGAGGAGAATAATGGGTAGGAGTCGAGAGGTGAAGAGTGTATGTGTGTGTGCGTGTGTGCGTACGTGTGTGAGTGTGTGTGTGAATGTGTGTGTGTGTCAGTGTGTGTGTGTCCGTTCGGCTCGCAGAGATAATAACACGGCCGTGGCAAGAAGTCCCTGCCTTTCGTAATAGGAGAATAATGGGTAGGAGTCGAGAGGTGAAGAGTGTGTGCGTGTGCGTGTGCGTGTGCGTGTGTGTGTGCGTGTGTGTGAGTCCGTTCGGCTTGCAGAGATAAGAACACGGCCGTGGCAAGAAGTCCCTGCCTGTCGTAAGAGGAGAATAATGGGTAGGAGTCGAGAGGTGAAGAGTGTATGTGTGTGTGCGTGTGTGCGTACGTGTGTGAGTGTGTGTGTGAATGTGTGTGTGTGTCAGTGTGTGTGTGTCCGGTCGGCTCGCAGAGATAATAACACGGCCGTGGCAAGAAGTCCCTGCCTGTCGTAATAGGAGAATAATGGGTAGGAATCGAGAGGTGAAGAGTGTATGTGTCTTTGTGTGTGTGCGTGTGTTTTTGCGTGTGTGAGTATGTGTGTTTATTTGTGTGTGTGTGTGTCCGTTTGGCTTGCAGAGATAAGAATACGGCCCAGGCAAGAAGGCGCTGCCTGTCGTAAGAGGCGACTAATGGGTAGGAGTCGAGAGGTGGAGAGTGTGTGTGTATGCGTGTGTGTGTGTGTCCGTTCGGCTTGCAGAGATTAGAATACGGCCGAGGCAATAAGTCCATGCCTGTCGTAAGATGCGACTAATGGGTAGGAGTCGAGGGGTTAAGAGTGTATTTGTGTGTGTGTGCGTGTGTGCGTGTGTGTGTGCGTAGGTGCGTGTGTGTGTGTAAGTATGTGTGTGTCCGTTCGGCTCGCAGAGATAAGAACACGGCCGTGGCAAGAAGTCCCTGCCTGTCGTAAGAGGCGACTAATGAACAGGAGTCGAGAGGTGAAGAGTGTATGTGTCTTTGTGTGTGTGCGTGTATTTGTGCGTGTGTGAGTATATGTCTGTATTTGTGTGTGTGTCCGTTTGGCTTGCAGAGATAAGAATACGGCCGAGGCAAGAAGGCCATGCCTGTCTTAAGAGGCGACTAATGGATAGGAGTCGAAAGATGGAGAGTGTATATGTGTGTGTGCGCGTGTGTGCGTGCGTGTGTGTGCGTGTTCTTGTATGTGTGTGTGTGAGTGGGTGTGTGTCCGGTCGGCTCGCAGAGATAAAAACATGGCCGTGGCAGGAAGGCCCTGCCTATCGTAAGAGGCGACTAATGGGTAGGAGTCGAGGGTGAAGAGTGTATGTGTGTGTGTTTGTGTGTGCGTGTGTGCGTGTGCGTGTGTGCGTTCGTCTTGCAGAGATAGGAACACGACCGTGGCAAGAAGTCCCTGCCTTTCGAAAGAGAAGAATAGTGGGTAGGAGTCGAGAGGAGAAAGAGTGTATATGTGTGTGTGCGCGTGTGTGCGTTCCTGTGTGTGTGTGTGTTCTTGTATGTGTGTGTGTGAGTGTGTGTGTGTCCGGTCGGCTCGCAGAGATAAGAACATGGCCGTGGCAGGAAGGCCCTGCCTGTCGTAAGAGGCGACTAATGGGTTGGAGTCGAGAGGTGAAGAGTGTATGTGTGTGTGTGCGTGTGTGCGTGTGTGTGTGCGTGTGTGAGTGTGTGTGTATGTGTGTGTGTCCGTCTGGCTTGCAGAGGTAAGAATACGGCAAAGGCAAGAAGACCCTACCAGTTGTAAGGGGCGACTAATAGGTAGGAGTCGAGAGGTGAAGAGTGTATGTGTGTGTGTGCGTGTGTGCGTGTGTGTGTGCGTGTGTGAGTATGTGTGTGTTCGTTCGGCTTGCAGAGATAAGAACACGGCCGTGGCAAGAAGTCCCTGCCTGTCGTAAGAGGAGAATAATGGGTAGGAGTCGAGAGGTGAAGAGTGTATGTGTGTGTGTGTGTGTGTGCGTGTGTGCGTGTGTGGGCGTGTGTGAGTGTGTGTGTATGTGTGTGTCCGTTTGGCTTGCAGAGATAAGAATACGGCCGAGGCCAGAAGGCCCTGCCTCTTGTAAGGGTCGACTAATAAGTAGGAGTCGAGAGGTGAAGAGTGTATGTGTGTGTGCGTGTTTGCGTGTGTGTGTGTGTGTGAGAGTATGCGTGTGTGCCTGTGTGCGTGCGTGTGTGCGTGTGTGAGTATGTGTGTGTGTTAGTTTGGCTTTTAGAGATGAGAACACGACCGCGGCAAGAAGGCCCTGCTTATCGTAAGAGGCGACTAAAAGGTAGGAGTCGAGAGGTGAAGAGTGTATGTGTGTGTGCGTGTGTGCGTGTGTGTGTGTTTGTGCGTGTGTGAGTGTGTGTGTATGAGTGTGTGTGTCCGTTCGGCTTGCAGAGATATAAATACGGCCGGGGCAAAAAGGCCCTGCCTCTTGTAAGAGGCGACCAAAAGGGAGGAGTCGAGAGGTGAATAGTGTATGTGTGTGTGTGTGACTGTGTGTTTTTGTCCGCTCGGCTCGCAGAGATAAGATTACGGCCGTGGCAAGAAGGCCCTGCCTGTCTTAAGAGGCGGCTAATGGATAGGTGTCGAGAGGTGGAGAGTGTGTGCGTGTGCCTGTGTGCGTGTATTTGTGTGTGCGTGTGTGTGTGTGCGTGTGTGTGTGTGTCCGTTCGGCTTGCAGAGATAAGAACACGGTTGAGGCAAGAAGACCCTGCCTGTCGTAAGAGGCGACTAATAGGTAGGAGTCGAGAGGTGAAGAATATATGTGTGTGTGCGTGTGTGCGTGTGCGTGAGTGTGTGTATGTGTGTGTGCGTGTGTGCGTGCGTGTGTGCGTGTGCGTGTGCGTGTGTGCGTGCGTGTATGCGTGTGTGTGTGTGTTTGTGAGTGTGTGTGTGTGTTTGTATGTGTGTGTGTGTGTCCTTCGGCTCGCAGAGATACGAACACAACCAAGGCAAGAAGGCCCTGCCTGTCGTAAGAGGCGACTAATGGTTAGGAGTCAAGAGGTAAGTAGTGTATGTGTGTGTGTGTGCGTGTGTGTATGTGCGTGTCTGACTGTGTGTGTGTGTGTGTCCTTCGGCTCGCAGAGAAAAGAATACGGCCGTGGCAAGAAGGCCCTGCCTGTCGTAAGAGGCGACTAATGAGTAGGAGTCGAGAGGTGAAGAGTTTATATGTGTGTGTGTGCGTGTGTGTGTGCGTGTGTGTGTGCGTGAGTGTGTGTGTGTGTATGTGTGTGTGTTCGTGTGTGCGTGCGTGTGTGTGTGTGAGAGTATGTGTGTGTGTATGTGTATGTGTGTGTATGTCCCTTCGGCTCGCAGAGATAAGAACACGGCCGTGGCAAGAAGGCCCTGCCTGTCGTAAGAGGCGACTAATGAGTAGGAGTCGCGAGATGGAGAGTGTATGTATGTGCGTGTGTGCGTGTGTGTGTGCGTGTATGTGTGTATGTGTGTGTGTCCTTCGGCTCGCAGAGATAAGATTACAGCCGTGGCAAGAAGGCCATGCTTATCGTAAGAGGCGACCAATAGGTAGGAGTCGAGAGGTGAAGAGTTTATGTGTGTGTGCGTGTGTGAGTGTGTGTGTATGTATGTGTGTCCGTTCGGCTTGCAGAGATAAGAATACAGCCGTGGCAAGAAGGCCATGCCTGTCGTAAGAGGCGACTAATGGGTAGAAGTCGAGAGGTAAAGAGTGTGCGTGTGTGTGTGTATGAGTGTGTGTGTGTGTCCCTTCGGCTCGCAGAGATAAGAATACGGCCGTGGCAAGAAGGCCATGCCTGCTGTAATGAGCGACTAATGGGTAGGAGTCGAGAGGTGAAGAATGTATGTGTGTGTGCGTGTGTGCGTGCGTGTGTGTGTGTGTGTTTGTGAGTGTGTGCGTGTGCGTGTGCGTGTGCGTGGGTGCGTGTGTGTGTGCGTGTGTGTGTGAGTGTGTGTGTGTCCGTTCGGCTCGCAGAGATAAGAACACGGCCGTGGCAAGAAGTCGCTGAATGTCGTAAGAGGCGACTAATGGGTAGGAGTCGAGAGGTGAAGCGTGTATGTATGTGTATGTGTGTGTGCGAGTGTGTGTGTGTGTGTGTCCGTTTGGCTCTCAGAGATAAGAACACGTCCGTAGCAAGAAGGCCCTGCCTGTCGTAAGAGACGACTAATGGATAGGAGTCGAGAGGTGAAGAGTGTGTGCGTGTACGTGTGCGTGTGCGTGTGTGCGTGTGTGCATGTGTGCGTGTGTTTGTGTGTGCGTGTGTGTGTGTGTGTCCGTTCGGCTTGCAGAGATAAGAACACGGCCGTGGCAAGAAGTCCCTGCCTGTCGAAAGAGGAGAATAATGGGTAGGAGTCGAGAGGTGAAGAGTGTATGTGTGTGTGTGTGCGTGTGTGCGTGCGTGTTTAAGTGTGTGTGTATGTGAGTGTGTGTAAGTGTGTGTGTGTGCGGTCGGCTCGCAGAGATAAGAAAACAGCCGTGGCAAAAAGGCCATGCCTGTCGTAAGAGGCAAGTAATAAGTAGGGGTCGAGAGGTGAAGAGCGTATGTGTGT
>NW_027311889.1:865000-872500 GCF_040954645.1 Diabrotica undecimpunctata | reverse complement strand
TTTGTGTGTGTGAGTGTATGTGTGTGTGCGTGTGTGCGTGTGTGCGTGCGTGTGTGCGTGTGTGTGTGAGTGTGTGTGTATGTGTGTGTCCGTTCGGCTTGCAGAGATAAGAACACGGCCGTGGCAAGAAGTCCCTGCCTGTCGTAAGAGGAGAATAATGGGTAGGAGTCGAGAGGTGAAGAGTGTGTGCGTGTGCCTGTGCGTGTGCGTGTGCGTGTGCGTGTGTGTGTGCGTGTGTGTGTGTCCGTTCGGCTTGCAGAGATAAGAACACGGCCGTGGCAAGAAGTCCCTGCCTGTCGTAAGAGGAGAATAATGGGTAGGAGTCGAGAGGTGAAGAGTGTATGTGTGTGTGCGTGTGTGCGTACGTGTGTGAGTGTGTGTGTGAATGTGTGTGTGTGTCAGTGTGTGTGTGTCCGTTCGGCTCGCAGAGATAATAACACGGCCGTGGCAAGAAGTCCCTGCCTTTCGTAATAGGAGAATAATGGGTAGGAGTCGAGAGGTGAAGAGTGTGTGCGTGTGCGTGTGCGTGTGCGTGTGTGTGTGCGTGTGTGTGAGTCCGTTCGGCTTGCAGAGATAAGAACACGGCCGTGGCAAGAAGTCCCTGCCTGTCGTAAGAGGAGAATAATGGGTAGGAGTCGAGAGGTGAAGAGTGTATGTGTGTGTGCGTGTGTGCGTACGTGTGTGAGTGTGTGTGTGAATGTGTGTGTGTGTCAGTGTGTGTGTGTCCGGTCGGCTCGCAGAGATAATAACACGGCCGTGGCAAGAAGTCCCTGCCTGTCGTAATAGGAGAATAATGGGTAGGAATCGAGAGGTGAAGAGTGTATGTGTCTTTGTGTGTGTGCGTGTGTTTTTGCGTGTGTGAGTATGTGTGTTTATTTGTGTGTGTGTGTGTCCGTTTGGCTTGCAGAGATAAGAATACGGCCCAGGCAAGAAGGCCCTGCCTGTCGTAAGAGGCGACTAATGGGTAGGAGTCGAGAGGTGGAGAGTGTGTGTGTATGCGTGTGTGTGTGTGTCCGTTCGGCTTGCAGAGATTAGAATACGGCCGAGGCAATAAGTCCATGCCTGTCGTAAGATGCGACTAATGGGTAGGAGTCGAGGGGTTAAGAGTGTATTTGTGTGTGTGTGCGTGTGTGCGTGTGTGTGTGCGTAGGTGCGTGTGTGTGTGTAAGTATGTGTGTGTCCGTTCGGCTCGCAGAGATAAGAACACGGCCGTGGCAAGAAGTCCCTGCCTGTCGTAAGAGGCGACTAATGAACAGGAGTCGAGAGGTGAAGAGTGTATGTGTCTTTGTGTGTGTGCGTGTATTTGTGCGTGCGTGTTTAAGTGTGTGTGTATGTAAGTGTGTGAGTGTGTGTGAGTGTGTGTGTGTGCGGTCGGCTCGCAGAGATAAGAACACAGCCGTGGCAAGAAGGCCCTGCCTGTCGTAAGAGGCGAGTAATAAGTAGGAGTCGAGAGGTGAAGAGTGTATGTGTGTGTGTGCGTGTGTGCGTACGTGTGTGAGTGTGTGTGTGAATGTGTGTGTGTGTCAGTGTGTGTGTGTGTCCGTTCGGCTCGCAGAGATTAGAATACGGCCGAGGCAATAAGTCCATGCCTGTCGTAAGATGCGACTAATGGGTAGGACTCGAGAGGTGAAGAGTGTATTTGTGTGTGTGTGCGTGTGTGTGTGCGTGGGTGCGTGTGTGCGTGTGTGTGTGAGTGTGTGTGTGTGTATGTGTGTGTCCGTTCGGCTTGCAGAGATAAGAATACGTCCGTGGCAAGAAGTCCCTGAATGTCGTAAGAGGCGACTAATGGGTAGAAGTGGAGAGGTTAAGAGTGTATGTATGTGTGTGTGTGTGTGAGTGTGTGTGTGTCCGTTCGGCTTGCAGAGATAAGAACACGGCCGAGGCAAGAAGACCCTGCCTGTCGTGAGAGACGACTAATAGGTAGGAGTCGAGAGGTGAAGAATGTATGTGTGTGTGCGTATGTGCGTGTTTGTGTGTGTGAGTGTATGTGTGTGTGCGTGTGTGCGTGTGTGCGTGCGTGTGTGCGTGTGTGTGTGAGTGTGTGTGTATGTGTGTGTCCGTTCGGCTTGCAGAGATAAGAACACGGCCGTGGCAAGAAGTCCCTGCCTGTCGTAAGAGGAGAATAATGGGTAGGAGTCGAGAGGTGAAGAGTGTGTGCGTGTGCGTGTGCGTGTGCGTGTGCGTGTGCGTGTGTGTGTGCGTGTGTGTGTGTCCGTTCGGCTTGCAGAGATAAGAACACGGCCGTGGCAAGAAGTCCCTGCCTGTCGTAAGAGGAGAATAATGGGTAGGAGTCGAGAGGTGAAGAGTGTATGTGTGTGTGCGTGTGTGCGTACGTGTGTGAGTGTGTGTGTGAATGTGTGTGTGTGTCAGTGTGTGTGTGTCCGTTCGGCTCGCAGAGATAATAACACGGCCGTGGCAAGAAGTCCCTGCCTTTCGTAATAGGAGAATAATGGGTAGGAGTCGAGAGGTGAAGAGTGTGTGCGTGTGCGTGTGCGTGTGCGTGTGTGTGTGCGTGTGTGTGAGTCCGTTCGGCTTGCAGAGATAAGAACACGGCCGTGGCAAGAAGTCCCTGCCTGTCGTAAGAGGAGAATAATGGGTAGGAGTCGAGAGGTGAAGAGTGTATGTGTGTGTGCGTGTGTGCGTACGTGTGTGAGTGTGTGTGTGAATGTGTGTGTGTGTCAGTGTGTGTGTGTCCGGTCGGCTCGCAGAGATAATAACACGGCCGTGGCAAGAAGTCCCTGCCTGTCGTAATAGGAGAATAATGGGTAGGAATCGAGAGGTGAAGAGTGTATGTGTCTTTGTGTGTGTGCGTGTGTTTTTGCGTGTGTGAGTATGTGTGTTTATTTGTGTGTGTGTGTGTCCGTTTGGCTTGCAGAGATAAGAATACGGCCCAGGCAAGAAGGCCCTGCCTGTCGTAAGAGGCGACTAATGGGTAGGAGTCGAGAGGTGGAGAGTGTGTGTGTATGCGTGTGTGTGTGTGTCCGTTCGGCTTGCAGAGATTAGAATACGGCCGAGGCAATAAGTCCATGCCTGTCGTAAGATGCGACTAATGGGTAGGAGTCGAGGGGTTAAGAGTGTATTTGTGTGTGTGTGCGTGTGTGCGTGTGTGTGTGCGTAGGTGCGTGTGTGTGTGTAAGTATGTGTGTGTCCGTTCGGCTCGCAGAGATAAGAACACGGCCGTGGCAAGAAGTCCCTGCCTGTCGTAAGAGGCGACTAATGAACAGGAGTCGAGAGGTGAAGAGTGTATGTGTCTTTGTGTGTGTGCGTGTATTTGTGCGTGTGTGAGTATATGTCTGTATTTGTGTGTGTGTCCGTTTGGCTTGCAGAGATAAGAATACGGCCGAGGCAAGAAGGCCCCCCTCTCTTGTAAGGGGCGACTAATAGGTAGGAGTCGAAAGGTGAATAGTGTATGTGTGTGTGTGTGTGCGTGTGTGGGTATGTGTGTGTTTGTGCGTGTGTAAGTGTGTGTGTGTGTATGTATGTGTGTGTCCATTCGGCTCGCAGAGATTAGAATACGGCCGAGGCAATAAGGTCATGCCTGTCTTAAGAGGCGACTAATGGATAGGAGTCGAAAGATGGAGAGTGTATATGTGTGTGTGCGCGTGTGTGCGTGCGTGTGTGTGCGTGTTCTTGTATGTGTGTGTGTGAGTGGGTGTGTGTCCGGTCGGCTCGCAGAGATAAAAACATGGCCGTGGCAGGAAGGCCCTGCCTATCGTAAGAGGCGACTAATGGGTAGGAGTCGAGGGTGAAGAGTGTATGTGTGTGTGTTTGTGTGTGCGTGTGTGCGTGTGCGTGTGTGCGTTCGTCTTGCAGAGATAGGAACACGACCGTGGCAAGAAGTCCCTGCCTTTCGAAAGAGAAGAATAGTGGGTAGGAGTCGAGAGGAGAAAGAGTGTATATGTGTGTGTGCGCGTGTGTGCGTTCCTGTGTGTGTGTGTGTTCTTGTATGTGTGTGTGTGAGTGTGTGTGTGTCCGTTCGGCTTGCAGAGATAAGAACACGGCCGAGGCAAGAAGACCCTGCCTGTCGTGAGAGACGACTAATAGGTAGGAGTCGAGAGGTGAAGAATGTATGTGTGTGTGCGTATGTGCGTGTTTGTGTGTGTGAGTGTATGTGTGTGTGCGTGTGTGCGTGTGTGCGTGCGTGTGTGCGTGTGTGTGTGAGTGTGTGTGTATGTGTGTGTCCGTTCGGCTTGCAGAGATAAGAACACGGCCGTGGCAAGAAGTCCCTGCCTGTCGTAAGAGGAGAATAATGGGTAGGAGTCGAGAGGTGAAGAGTGTGTGCGTGTGCGTGTGCGTGTGCGTGTGCGTGTGCGTGTGTGTGTGCGTGTGTGTGTGTCCGTTCGGCTTGCAGAGATAAGAACACGGCCGTGGCAAGAAGTCCCTGCCTGTCGTAAGAGGAGAATAATGGGTAGGAGTCGAGAGGTGAAGAGTGTATGTGTGTGTGCGTGTGTGCGTACGTGTGTGAGTGTGTGTGTGAATGTGTGTGTGTGTCAGTGTGTGTGTGTCCGTTCGGCTCGCAGAGATAATAACACGGCCGTGGCAAGAAGTCCCTGCCTTTCGTAATAGGAGAATAATGGGTAGGAGTCGAGAGGTGAAGAGTGTGTGCGTGTGCGTGTGCGTGTGCGTGTGTGTGTGCGTGTGTGTGTGCGTGTGTGAGTGTATGTGTATGTGTGTGTGTCCGTCTGGCTTGCAGAGGTAAGAATACGGCAAAGGCAAGAAGACCCTACCAGTTGTAAGGGGCGACTAATAGGTAGGAGTCGAGAGGTGAAGAGTGTATGTGTGTGTGTGCGTGTGTGCGTGTGTGTGTGCGTGTGTGAGTATGTGTGTGTTCGTTCGGCTTGCAGAGATAAGAACACGGCCGTGGCAAGAAGTCCCTGCCTGTCGTAAGAGGAGAATAATGGGTAGGAGTCGAGAGGTGAAGAGTGTATGTGTGTGTGTGTGTGTGCGTGTGTGCGTGTGTGGGCGTGTGTGAGTGTGTGTGTATGTGTGTGTCCGTTTGGCTTGCAGAGATAAGAATACGGCCGAGGCCAGAAGGCCCTGCCTCTTGTAAGGGTCGACTAATAAGTAGGAGTCGAGAGGTGAAGAGTGTATGTGTGTGTGCGTGTTTGCGTGTGTGTGTGCGTGTGTGTGTGCGTGTGTGAGTATGTGTGTGTGTTAGTTTGGCTTTTAGAGATGAGAACACGACCGCGGCAAGAAGGCCCTGCTTATCGTAAGAGGCGACTAAAAGGTAGGAGTCGAGAGGTGAAGAGTGTATGTGTGTGTGCGTGTGTGCGTGTGTGTGTGTTTGTGCGTGTGTGAGTGTGTGTGTATGAGTGTGTGTGTCCGTTCGGCTTGCAGAGATATAAATACGGCCGGGGCAAAAAGGCCCTGCCTCTTGTAAGAGGCGACCAAAAGGGAGGAGTCGAGAGGTGAATAGTGTATGTGTGTGTGTGTGACTGTGTGTTTTTGTCCGCTCGGCTCGCAGAGATAAGATTACGGCCGTGGCAAGAAGGCCCTGCCTGTCTTAAGAGGCGGCTAATGGATAGGTGTCGAGAGGTGGAGAGTGTGTGCGTGTGCCTGTGTGCGTGTATTTGTGTGTGCGTGTGTGTGTGTGCGTGTGTGTGTGTGTCCGTTCGGCTTGCAGAGATAAGAACACGGTTGAGGCAAGAAGGCCCTGCCTGTCGTAAGAGGCGACTAATAGGTAGGAGTCGAGAGGTGAAGAATATATGTGTGTGTGCGTGTGTGCGTGTGTGTGAGTGTGTGTATGTGTGTGTGCGTGTGTGCGTGCGTGTGTGCGTGTGCGTGTGCGTGTGTGCGTGCGTGTATGCGTGTGTGTGTTTGTGAGTGTGTGTGTGTGTTTGTATGTGTGTGTGTGTGTGTCCTTCGGCTCGCAGAGATACGAACACAACCAAGGCAAGAAGGCCCTGCCTGTCGTAAGAGGCGACTAATGGTTAGGAGTCAAGAGGTAAGTAGTGTATGTGTGTGTGTGTGCGTGTGTGTATGTGCGTGTCTGACTGTGTGTGTGTGTGTCCTTCGGCTCGCAGAGAAAAGAATACGGCCGTGGCAAGAAGGCCCTGCCTGTCGTAAGAGGCGACTAATGAGTAGGAGTCGAGAGGTGAAGAGTTTATATGTGTGTGTGTGCGTGTGTGTGTGCGTGTGTGTGTGCGTGAGTGTGTGTGTGTATGTGTGTGTGTTCGTGTGTGCGTGCGTGTGTGTGTGTGAGAGTATGTGTGTGTGTATGTGTATGTGTGTGTATGTCCCTTCGGCTCGCAGAGATAAGAACACGGCCGTGGCAAGAAGGCCCTGCCTGTCGTAAGAGGCGACTAATGAGTAGGAGTCGCGAGATGGAGAGTGTATGTATGTGCGTGTGTGCGTGTGTGTGTGCGTGTATGTGTGTATGTGTGTGTGTCCTTCGGCTCGCAGAGATAAGATTACAGCCGTGGCAAGAAGGCCATGCTTATCGTAAGAGGCGACCAATAGGTAGGAGTCGAGAGGTGAAGAGTTTATGTGTGTGTGCGTGTGTGAGTGTGTGTGTATGTATGTGTGTCCGTTCGGCTTGCAGAGATAAGAATACAGCCGTGGCAAGAAGGCCATGCCTGTCGTAAGAGGCGACTAATGGGTAGAAGTCGAGAGGTAAAGAGTGTGCGTGTGTGTGTGTATGAGTGTGTGTGTGTGTCCCTTCGGCTCGCAGAGATAAGAATACGGCCGTGGCAAGAAGGCCATGCCTGCTGTAATGAGCGACTAATGGGTAGGAGTCGAGAGGTGAAGAATGTATGTGTGTGTGCGTGTGTGCGTGCGTGTGTGTGTGTGTGTTTGTGAGTGTGTGCGTGTGCGTGTGCGTGTGCGTGGGTGCGTGTGTGTGTGCGTGTGTGTGTGAGTGTGTGTGTGTCCGTTCGGCTCGCAGAGATAAGAACACGGCCGTGGCAAGAAGTCGCTGAATGTCGTAAGAGGCGACTAATGGGTAGGAGTCGAGAGGTGAAGCGTGTATGTATGTGTATGTGTGTGTGCGAGTGTGTGTGTGTGTGTGTCCGTTTGGCTCTCAGAGATAAGAACACGTCCGTAGCAAGAAGGCCCTGCCTGTCGTAAGAGACGACTAATGGATAGGAGTCGAGAGGTGAAGAGTGTGTGCGTGTACGTGTGCGTGTGCGTGTGTGCGTTTGTGCATGTGTGCGTGTGTTTGTGTGTGCGTGTGTGTGTGTGTGTCCGTTCGGCTTGCAGAGATAAGAACACGGCCGTGGCAAGAAGTCCCTGCCTGTCGAAAGAGGAGAATAATGGGTAGGAGTCGAGAGGTGAAGAGTGTATGTGTGTGTGTGCGTGTGTGCGTGCGTGTTTAAGTGTGTGTGTATGTGAGTGTGTGTAAGTGTGTGTGTGTGCGGTCGGCTCGCAGAGATAAGAAAACAGCCGTGGCAAAAAGGCCATGCCTGTCGTAAGAGGCAAGTAATAAGTAGGGGTCGAGAGGTGAAGAGCGTATGTGTGTGTGCGTGTGTCCGTGTTTGTGTGTGTGTGAGTGTATGTGTGTGT
>NW_027311889.1:697500-857500 GCF_040954645.1 Diabrotica undecimpunctata | reverse complement strand
GGTGAATAGTGTATGTGTGTGTGTGTGTGTGTGTGTGTGTGTGTGTGTGTGTGTGTGTGTGCGTGTGTGGGTATGTGTGTGTTTGTGCGTGTGTAAGTGTGTGTGTGTGTATGTATGTGTGTGTCCATTCGGCTCGCAGAGATTAGAATACGGCCGAGGCAAGAAGGTGATGCCTGTCTTAAGAGGCGACTAATGGATAGGAGTCGAAAGGTGGAGAGTGTATATGTGTGTGTGCGCGTGTGTGCGTTCGTGTGTGTGTGTGTGTTCTTGTATGTGTGTGTGAGTGTGTGTGTGTCCGGTCGGCTCGCAGAGATAAGAACATGGCTGTGGCAGGAAGGCCCTGCCTGTCGTAAGAGGCGACTAATGGGTAGGAGTCGAGAGGTGAAGAGTGTATGTGTGTGTGTGCGTGTGTGCGTGTGTGTGTGCGTGTGTGAGTATGTGTGTGTGTCCGTTCGGCTTGCAGAGATAAGAACACGGCCGTGGCAAGAAGTCCCTGCCTGTCGTAAGAGGAGAATAATGGGTAGGAGTCGAGAGGTGAAGAGTGTATGTGTGTGTGTGTGTGAGTGTGTGTGTGCGTGTGTGCGTGTGTGGGCGTGTGTGAGTGTGTGTGTATGTGTGTGTCCGTTTGGCTTGCAGAGATAAGAATACGGCCGAGGCCAGAAGGCCCTGCCTCTTGTAAGGGTCGACTAATAAGTAGGAGTCGAGAGGTGAAGAGTGTATGTGTGTGTGTGCGTGTGTGCGTGTGTGTGTGCGTGTGTGTGTGCGTGTGTGAGTATGTGTGTGTGTTAGTTTGGCTTGCAGAGATGAGAACACGACCGCGGCAAGAAGGCCCTGCTTATCGTAAGAGGCAACTAAAAGGTAGGAGTCGAGAGGTGAAGAGTGTATGTGTGTGTGCGTGTGTGCGTGTGTGTGTGTTTGTGCGTGTGTGAGTGTGTGTGTATGAGTGTGTGTGTCCATTCGGCTTGCAGAGATATGAATACGGCCGGGGCAAGAAGGCCCTGCCTCTCGTAAGAGGCGACCAAAAGGGAGGAGTCGAGAGGTGAATAGTGTATGTGTGTGTGTGTGACTGTGTGTTTTTGTCCGCTCGGCTCGCAGAGATAAGATTACGGCCGTGGCAAGAAGGCCCTGCCTGTCTTAAGAGGCGGCTAATGGATAGGTGTCGAGAGGTGGAGAGTGTGTGCGTGTGCGTGTACGTGTGCGTGGGTGCGTGTGTGTGCGTGTGTGCGTGTGTGTGTGTGTGTGAGTGTGTGTGTGTCCGTTCGGCTCGCAGAGATAAGAACACGGCCGTGGCAAGAAGTCCCTGAATGTCGTAAGAGGCGACTAATGGGTAGGAGTCGAGAGGTGAAGCGTGTATGTGTGTGTATGTGTGTGTGCGAGTGTGTGTGTGTGTGTCCGTTTGGCTCGCAGTGATAAGAACACGTCCGTAGCAAGAAGGCCCTGCCTGTCGTAAGAGGCGACTAATGGATAGGAGTTGAGAGGTGGAGAGTGTGTGCGTGTACGTGTGCGTGCGTGTTTAAGTGTGTGTGTATGTAAGTGTGTGAGTGTGTGTGAGTGTGTGTGTGTGCGGTCGGCTCGCAGAGATAAGAACACAGCCGTGGCAAGAAGGCCCTGCCTGTCGTAAGAGGCGAGTAATAAGTAGGAGTCGAGAGGTGAAGAGTGTATGTGTGTGTGTGCGTGTGTGCGTACGTGTGTGAGTGTGTGTGTGAATGTGTGTGTGTGTCAGTGTGTGTGTGTCCATTCGGCTCGCAGAGATTAGAATACGGCCGAGGCAATAAGTCCATGCCTGTCGTAAGATGCGACTAATGGGTAGGACTCGAGAGGTGAAGAGTGTATTTGTGTGTGTGTGCGTGTGTGTGTGCGTGGGTGCGTGTGTGCGTGTGTGTGTGAGTGTGTGTGTGTATGTGTGTGTCCGTTCGGCTTGCAGAGATAAGAATACGTCCGTGGCAAGAAGTCCCTGAATGTCGTAAGAGGCGACTGATGGGTAGAAGTGGAGAGGTTAAGAGTGTATGTATGTGTGTGTGTGTGTGAGTGTGTGTGTGTCCGTTCGGCTTGCAGAGATAAGAACACGGCCGAGGCAAGAAGACCCTGCCTGTCGTGAGAGACGACTAATAGGTAGGAGTCGAGAGGTGAAGAATGTATGTGTGTGTGCGTATGTGCGTGTTTGTGTGTGTGAGTGTATGTGTGTGTGCGTGTGTGCGTGTGTGCGTGCGTGTGTGCGTGTGTGTGTGAGTGTGTGTGTATGTGTGTGTACGTGTGTGAGTGTGTGTGTGTCCGTTCGGCTTGCAGAGATAAGAACACGGCCGTGGCAAGAAGTCCCTGCCTGTCGTAAGAGGAGAATAATGGGTAGGAGTCGAGAGGTGAAGAGTGTGTGCGTGTGCGTGTGCGTGTGCGTGTGCGTGTGCGTGTGTGTGTGCGTGTGTGTGTGTCCGTTCGGCTTGCAGAGATAAGAACACGGCCGTGGCAAGAAGTCCCTGCCTGTCGTAAGAGGAGAATAATGGGTAGGAGTCGAGAGGTGAAGAGTGTATGTGTGTGTGCGTGTGTGCGTACGTGTGTGAGTGTGTGTGTGAATGTGTGTGTGTGTCAGTGTGTGTGTGTCCGTTCGGCTCGCAGAGATAATAACACGGCCGTGGCAAGAAGTCCCTGCCTTTCGTAATAGGAGAATAATGGGTAGGACTCGAGAGGTGAAGAGTGTATGTGTCTTTGTGTGTGTGCGTGTGTTTTTGCGTGTGTGAGTATGTGTGTTTATTTGTGTGTGTGTGTCCGTTTGGCTTGCAGAGATAAGAATACGGCCCAGGCAAGAATGCCCTGCCTGTCGTAAGAGGCGACTAATGGGTAGGAGTCGAGAGGTGGAGAGTGTGTGTGTATGCGTGGGTGTGTGTGTCCGTTCGGCTCGCAGAGATAAGAACACGGCCGTGGCAAGAAGTCCCTGCCTGTCGTAAGAGGCGACTAATGAATAGGAGTCGAGAGGTGAAGAGTGTATGTGTCTTTGTGTGTGTGCGTGTATTTGTGCGTGTGTGAGTATATGTCTGTATTTGTGTGTGTGTCCGTTTGGCTTGCAGAGATAAGAATACGGCCGAGGCAAGAAGGCCCTCTCTCTTGTAAGGGGCGACTAATAGGTAGGAGTCGAAAGGTGAATAGTGTATGTGTGTGTGTGTGTGTGTGTGTGCGTGTGTGGGTATGTGTGTGTTTGTGCGTGTGTAAGTGTGTGTGTGTGTATGTATGTGTGTGTCCATTCGGCTCGCAGAGATTAGAATACGGCCGAGGCAAGAAGGTGATGCCTGTCATAAGAGGCGACTAATGGATAGGAGTCGAAAGGTGGAGAGTGTATATGTGTGTGTGTGCGTGTGTGCGTGTGTGTGTGCGTGGGTGCGTGTGTGCGTGTGTGTGTGAGTGTGTGTGTGTATGTGTGTGTCCGTTCGGCTTGCAGAGATAAGAATACGTCCGTGGCAAGAAGTCCCTGAATGTCGTAAGAGGCGACTAATGGGTAGAAGTGGAGAGGTTAAGAGTGTATGTGTGTGTGTGTGTGAGTGTGTGTGTGTCCGTTCGGCTTGCAGAGATAAGAACACGGCCGAGGCAAGAAGACCCTGCCTGTCGTGAGAGACGACTAATAGGTAGGAGTCGAAAGGTAAAGAATGTATGTGTGTGTGCGTATGTGCGTGTGTGCGTGCGTGTGTGCGTGTGTGTGTGAGTGTGTGTGTATGTGTGTGTCCGTTCGGCTTGCAGAGATAAGAACACGGCCGTGGCAAGAAGTCCCTGCCTGTCGTAAGAGGAGAATAATGGGTAGGAGTCGAGAGGTGAAGAGTGTATGTGTCTTTGTGTGTGTGCGTGTGTTTTTGCGTGTGTGAGTATGTGTGTTTATTTGTGTGTGTGTGTCCGTTTGGCTTGCAGAGATAAGAATACGGCCCAGGCAAGAAGGCCCTGCCTGTCGTAAGAGGAGAATAATGGGTAGGAGTCGAGAGGTGAAGAGTGTATGTGTGTGTGCGTGTGTGCGTACGTGTGTGAGTGTGTGTGTGTGTGAATGTGTGTGTGTGTCAGTGTGTGTGTGTCCGGTCGGCTCGCAGAGATAATAACACAGCCGTGGCAAGAAGTCCCTGCCTGTCGTAATAGGAGAATAATGGGTAGGAGTCGAGAGGTGACGACTGTATGTGTGTGTGCGTGTGTGCGTACGTGTGTGAGTGTGTGTGTGAATGTGTGTGTGTGTCAGTGTGTGTGTGTCCGTTCGGCTCGCAGAGATTAGAATACGGCCGAGGCAATAAGTCCATGCCTGTCGTAAGATGCGACTAATGGCTAGGAGTCGAGGGGTTAAGAGTGTATTTGTGTGTGTGCGTGTGTGCGTGTGTGTGTCCGTAGGTGCGTGTGTGTGTGTAAGTATGTGTGTGTCCGTTCGGCTCGCAGAGATAAGAACACGGCCGTGGCAAGAAGTCCCTGCCTGTCGTAAGAGGCGACTAATGAGTAGGTGTCGAGAGGTGATGAGTGTATGTGCTTTGTGTGTGTGCGTGTATTTGTGCGTGTGTGAGTATATGTCTGTATTTGTGTGTGTGTCCGTTTGGCTTGCAGAGATAAGAATACGGCCGAGGCAAGAAGGCCCTCTCTCTTGTAAGGGGCGACTAATAGGTAGGAGTCGAAAGGTGAATAGTGTATGTGTGTGTGTGTGCGTGTGTGGGTATGTGTGTGTTTGTGCGTGTGTAAGTGTGTGTGTGTGTATGTATGTGTGTGTCCATTCGGCTTGCAGAGATTAGAATACGGCCGAGGCAAGAAGGTGATGCCTGTCTTAAGAGGCAACTAATGGATAGGAGTCGAAAGGTGGAGAGTGTATATTTGTGTGTGCGCGTGTGTGCGTGCGTGTGTGTGCGTGTTCTTGTATGTGTGTGTGTGAGTGGGTGTGTGTCCGGTCGGCTCGCAGAGATAAAAACATGGCCGTGGCAGGAAGGCCCTGCCTGTCGTAAGAGGCGACTAATGGGTAGGAGTCGAGAGGTGAAGAGTGTATGTGTGTGTGTGTGCGTGTGTGCGTGTGTGTGTGCGTGTGTGAGTGTGTGTGTATGTGTGTGTGTCCGTCTGGCTTGCAGAGGTAAGAATACGGCAAAGGCAAGAAGACCTTGCCTGTCGTAAGAGGAGAATAATGGGTAGGAATCGAGAGGTGAAGAGTGTATGTGTGTGTGTGTGTGTGTGCGTGTGTGCGTGTGTGGGCGTGTGTGAGTGTGTGTGTATGTGTGTGTCCGTTTGGCTTGCAGAGATAAGAATACGGCCGAGGCCAGAAGGCCCTGCCTATTGTAAGGGTCGACTAATAAGTAGGAGTCGAGAGGTGAAGAATGTATGTGTGTGTGCCTGTGTGCGTGTTTGTGTGTGTGTGAGTGTATGTGTGTGTGCGTGCGTGTGTGCGTGTGTGAGTATGTGTGTGTGTCCGTTCGTCTTGCAGAGATAAGAACACGGCCGAGGCAAGAAGGCCGTGCCTGTCGTGAGAGGCGACTAATAGGTAGGATTAGAGAAGTGAAGAATGTATGTGTGTGCGTGTGTGCGTGTTTGTGTGTCTGTGAGTGTATGTGTGTGTGCGTGTGTGCGTGCGTGTGTGTGTGTGTGTGAGTGTGTGTGTGTATGTGTGTGTGTGTGTGTCCCTTCCCTCGCAGAGATAAGAAAAAAGCGGTGGCAAGAAGGCCATGCCTGTCGTAAGAGGCGACTAATGGATAGGAGTCGAGAGGTGGAGAGTGTGTGCGTGTGCGTGTGCGTGTGCGTGTGTGTGTGCGTGTGTGTGTGTGTCCGTTTGGCTTGCAGAGATAAGAACACGGCCGTCTCAAGAAGTCCCTGCCTGTCGTAAGAGGAGAATAATGGGTAGGAGTCGAGAGGTAAAGAGTGTATGTGTGTGTGTGCGTGTGTGCGTGTGTGTGTGTGTCCCTTCGGCTCGCAGAGATAAGAATACGGCCGTGGCAAGAAGGCCATGCCTGCTGTAAGGAGCGACTAATGGGTAGGAGTCGAGAGGTGAAGAGTATACGTGTGTGTGTGTATGTTTGTGTGTGTGTGCGTGTGTGAGTGTGTGTGTGTGTATCTATGTGTGTGTCCGTTTGGCTCGCAGAGATAAGAACACGGCCGTGGCAAGAAGGCCCTGCCTGTCGTAAGAGGCGACTAATGGGTAGGAGTCGAGAGGTAAAGAGTGTATGTGTGTGTGTGCGTGTGTGCGTGTGTGTGTGTCCGGTCGGCTCGCAGAGATAAGAACACGGCCGTGGCAAGAAGGCCCTGCCTGTCTTAAGAGGCGACTAATGGGTAGGAGTCGAGAGGTAAAGAGTGTATGTGTGTGTGTGCGTGTGTGCGTGTGTGTGTGCGTGTGTGAGTGTGTGTGTGTCCGGTCGGCTCGCAAAGATAAGAACACCGCCGTGGCAAAAAGGCCCTGCCTGTCGAAAGAGGCGACTAATGGGTAGGAGTGGAGAGGTGAAGAGTTTATGTGTGCGTGTGTGTGTGCATTTGTGTGTGCGTGTGTGAGTGTGTGTGTATGTATGTGTGTCCGTTCGGCTTGCAGAGATGAGAACACAGCCGAGGAAAGAAGGCCCTGCCTGTCGTAAGAGACGACTAATGGGTAGGAGTCGAGAGGTTAAGAGTGTATGTGTATGTGTGTGTGTTTGTGCGTGTGTAAATATGTGTGTGTATGTATGTGTGTGTCCGTTCGGTTCGCAGAGATTAGAATACGGCCGAGGCAAGAAGGCCCTGCCTCTTGTAAGGGGCGACTAATAGGTAGGAGTCGAGAGGTGAATAGTGTATGTGTATGTGTGGGTGCGTGTGTGTGTGTGTTTGTGCGTGTGTAAATGTGTGTGTGTATGTAGGTATGTGTCCATTCGGCTTGCAGAGATAAGAATACGGCCGAGGCAAGAAGGCCCTGCCTGTCTTAAGAGGTGACTAATGGATAGGAGTCGAGAGGTGGAGAGTGTGTGCGTGTGCGTGTGCTTGTGCGTGTGTGCGTGTGTGTGTGTGCGTGTGAGCGTGCGTGTGTGTTTGAGTGTGTGTGTATGTCCGTTCGGCTCGCAGAGATAAGAACATGGCCGTAGCAAGAAGGCCCTGCCTGTTATAAGAAGCGACTAATGGGTAGGAGTCGAGAGGTAAAGAGTGTATGTGTGTGTGCGTGTGTGCGTGTGTGTGTGCGTGTGTGTATGTGTGTGTGTCCGTTCGGCTTGCAGAGATAAGAATACGGCCGAGGCAAGAAGGCCCTGCCTGTCTTAAGAGGTGACTAATGGATTGGAGTCGAGAGGTGGAGAGTGTGTGCGTGTGCGTATGCGTGTGCGTGTGAGTGTGCGTGTGCGTGTGTGCGTGTGTGTGTGTGTGCGTGTGTGAGTATGTGTGTGTGTCCGTTCGGCTTGCAGAGATAAGAATACGTCCGTGGCAAGAAGTCCCTGAATGTCGTAAGAGGCGACTAATGGGTAGGAGTCGAGAGGTTAAGAGTGTATGTGTGTGTGTGTGAGTGTGTGTGTGTCTGTTCGGCTTGCAGAGATAAGAACACGGCCGAGGCAAGAAGACCCTGCCTGTCGTGAGAGACGACTAATAGGTAGGAGTCGAGAGGTGAAGAATGTATGTGTGTGTGCGTATGTGCGTGTTTGTGTGTGTGAGTGTATGTGTGTGTGCGTGTGTGCGTGCGTGTGTGCGTGTGTGTGTGAGTGTGCGTGTGTGTGTGTCCGTTCGGCTTGCAGAGATAAGAACACGGCCTTGGCAAGAAGTCCCTGCCTGTCGTAAGAGGAGAATAATGGGTAGAAGTCGAGAGGTGAATAGTGTATTTGTGCTTGCGTGTGTGTGTTTGTGTGTGAGTGTGTGTGTGTCCGTTCGGCTTGCAGAGATAAGAATGCGTTCGTTGCAAGAAGGCCCTGCCTGTCTTAAGAGGCGACTAATGGATAGGAGTCGAGAGGTGGAGAGTGTGTGCGTGTGCGTGTACGTGTGCGTGTGTGCGTGTGTGCCTGTGTGCGTGTGGTTGTGTGTGCGTGTGTGTGTGTCCGGTCGGCTCGCTGAAATGAGAACACGGCCGTGGCAAGAAGGCCCTGCCTGTCGTAAGAGGCGACTAATGGGTAGGAGTCGAGAGGTGAAGAGTGTATGTGTGTGTGTGTGTACGTGTGTGCGTGTGTGTGTGCGTGTGTGAGTATGTGTGTGTGTCCGTTCGGCTTGCAGAGATAAGAATACGTCCGTGGCAAGAAGTCCCTGAATGTCGTAAGAGGCGACTAATGGGTAGGAGTCGAGAGGTTAAGAGTGTATGTGTATGTGTGTGTGCGTGTGTGGGTGTGTGTGTGTTTGTGCGTGTGTAAATATGTGTTTGTATGTATGTGTGTGTCCATTCGGTTCGCAAAGATTAGAATACGGCCGAGGCAAGAAGGCCCTGCCTCTTGTAAGGGGCGACTAATAGGTAGGAGTCGAGAGGTGAATAGTGTATGTGTATGTGTGTGTGCGTGTGTGGGTGTGTGTGTGTTTGTGCGTGTGTAAATGTATGTGTGTATGTATGTGTGTGTCCATTCGGTTCGCAGAAATTAGAATACGGCCGAGGCAAGAAGGCCATGCCTGTCGTAAGAGGCGACTAATGGGTAGGAGTCGAGAGGTGAAAAGTGTATTTGTGTGTGTGCGTGTGTGTGCGTGTGTGCGTGCTTGTGTGTGTGAGTGTGTGTGTGTAGGTGTGTGTGTCCGTTTGGCTTGCAGAGATAAGAATACGGCCGAAGCAAGAAGGCCCTGCCTGTCTTAAGAGGCGACTAATGGATAGGAGTCGAGAGGTGAAGAGGGTGTGTGTGTGTGTGTGTCCGTTCGGCTTGCAGAGATAAGAACACGGCCGTGGCAAGAAGTCCCTGCCTGTCGTAAGAGGAGAATAATGGGTAGAAGTCGAGAGGTGAATAGTGTATTTGTGCTTGCGTGTGTGTGTTTGTGTGTAAGTGTGTGTGTGTGTGTGTCCGTTCGGCTCGCAGAGATAAGAATGCGTTCGTTGCAAGAAGGCCCTGCCTGTCTTAAGAGGCGACTAATGGATAGGAGTCGAGAGGTGGAGAGTGTGTGCGTGTGCGTGTACGTGTGCGTGTGTGCGTGTGTGCCTGTGTGCGTGTGTTTGTGTGTGCGTGTGTGTGTGTCCGGTCGGCTCGCTGAAATGAGAACACGGCCGTGGCAAGAAGGCCCTGCCTGTCGTAAGAGGCGACTAATGGGTAGGAGTCGAGAGGTGAAGAGTGTATGTGTGTGTGTGTACGTGTGTGCGTGTGTGTGTGCGTGTGTGAGTATGTGTGTGTGTCCGTTCGGCTTGCAGAGATAAGAATACGTCCGTGGCAAGAAGTCCCTGAATGTCGTAAGAGGCGACTAATGGGTAGGAGTCGAGAGGTTAAGAGTGTATGTGTATGTGTGTGTGCGTGTGTGGGTGTGTGTGTGTTTGTGCGTGTGTAAATATGTGTTTGTATGTATGTGTGTGTCCATTCGGTTCGCAAAGATTAGAATACGGCCGAGGCAAGAAGGCCCTGCCTCTTGTAAGGGGCGACTAATAGGTAGGAGTCGAGAGGTGAATAGTGTATGTGTATGTGTGTGTGCGTGTGTGGGTGTGTGTGTGTTTGTGCGTGAGTAAATGTATGTGTGTATGTATGTGTGTGTCCATTCGGTTCGCAGAAATTAGAATACGGCCGAGGCAAGAAGGCCATGCCTGTCGTAAGAGGCGACTAATGGGTAGGAGTCGAGAGGTGAAAAGTGTATTTGTGTGTGTGCGTGTGTGTGCGTGTGTGCGTGCTTGTGTGTGTGAGTGTGTGTGTGTATGTGTGTGTGTCCGTTTGGCTTGCAGAGATAAGAATACGGCCGAGGCAAGAAGGCCCTGCCTGTCTTAAGAGGCGACTAATGGATAGGAGTCGAGAGGTGAAGAGGGTGTGCGTGTGCGTGTACGTGTGCGTGTGTGCGTGTGTGCCTGTGTGCGTGTGTTTGTCTGTGCGTGTGTGTGTGTCCGTTCGGCTCGCAGAGATAAAAATACGTCCGTGGCAAGAAGGCCCTGCCTGTCTTAAGAGGCGACTAATGGATAGGAATCGAGAGGTGGAGAGTGTGTGCGTGAGCGTGTGCGTTTGCGTGTGTGCGTTTGTGCCTGTGTGCATGTGTTTGTGTGTGCGTGTGTGTGTGTGTCCGGTCGGCTCGCTGAAATGAGAATACGGCCGTGGCAAGAAGGCCATGCCTGTCGTAAGAGGCGACTAATGGGTAGGAGTCTAGAGGTTAAGAGTGTATGTGTATGTGTGTGTGTTTGTGCGTGTGTAAATATGTGTGTGTATGTATGTGTGTGTCCATTCGGTTCGCAGAGATTAGAATACGGCCGAGGCAAGAAGGCCCTGCCTCTTGTAAGGGGCGACTAATAGGTAGGAGTCGAGAGGTGAATAGTGTATGTGTATGTGTGGGTGCGTGTGTGGGTGTGTGTGTGTTTGTGCGTGTGTAAATGTGTGTGTGTATGTAGGTATGTGTCCATTAGGCTTGCAGAGATAAGAATACGGCCGAGGCAAGAAGGCCCTGCCTGTCTTAAGAGGTGACTAATGGATAGGAGTCGAGAGGTGGAGAGTGTGTGCGTGTGCGTGTGCGTGTGCGTGTGCGTGTGTGCGTGTGTGTGTGTGCGTGTGAGCGTGCGTGTGTGTTTGAGTGTGTGTGTATGTCCGTTCGGCTCGCAGAGATAAGAACATGGCCGTAGCAAGAAGGCCCTGCCTGTTATAAGAAGCGACTAATGGGTAGGAGTCGAGAGGTAAAGAGTGTATGTGTGTGTGCGTGTGTGCGTGTGTGTGTGCGTGTGTGTATGTGTGTGTGTCCGTTAGGCTTGCAGAGATAAGAATACGGCCGAGGCAAGAAGGCCCTGCCTGTCTTAAGAGGTGACTAATGGATTGGAGTCGAGAGGTGGAGAGTGTGTGCGTGTGCGTATGCGTGTGCGTGTGAGTGTGCGTGTGCGTGTGTGCGTGTGTGTGTGTGTGTGCGTGTGTGAGTATGTGTGTGTGTCCGTTCGGCTTGCAGAGATAAGAATACGTCCGTGGCAAGAAGTCCCTGAATGTCGTAAGAGGCGACTAATGGGTAGGAGTCGAGAGGTTAAGAGTGTATGTGTGTGTGTGTGTGAGTGTGTGTGTGTCTGTTCGGCTTGCAGAGATAAGAACACGGCCGAGGCAAGAAGACCCTGCCTGTCGTGAGAGACGACTAATAGGTAGGAGTCGAGAGGTGAAGAATGTATGTGTGTGTGCGTATGTGCGTGTTTGTGTGTGTGAGTGTATGTGTGTGTGCGTGTGTGCGTGCGTGTGTGCGTGTGTGTGTGAGTGTGCGTGTGTGTGTGTCCATTCGGCTTGCAGAGATAAGAACACGGCCGTGGCAAGAAGTCCCTGCCTGTCGTAAGAGGAGAATAATGGGTAGAAGTCGAGAGGTGAATAGTGTATTTGTGCTTGCGTGTGTGTGTTTGTGTGTGAGTGTGTGTGTGTGTGTCCGTTCGGCTCGCAGAGATAAGAATGCGTTCGTTGCAAGAAGGCCCTGCCTGTCTTAAGAGGCGACTAATGGATAGGAGTCGAGAGGTGGAGAGTGTGTGCGTGTGCGTGTACGTGTGCGTGTGTGCGTGTGTGCCTGTGTGCGTGTGTTTGTGTGTGCGTGTGTGTGTGTCCGGTCGGCTCGCTGAAATGAGAACACGGCCGTGGCAAGAAGGCCCTGCCTGTCGTAAGAGGCGACTAATGGGTAGTAGTCGAGAGGTGAAGAGTGTATGTGTGTGTGTACGTGTGTGCGTGTGTGTGTGCGTGTGTGAGTATGTGTGTGTGTCCGTTCGGCTTGCAGAGATAAGAATACGTCCGTGGCAAGAAGTCCCTGAATGTCGTAAGAGGCGACTAATGGGTAGGAGTCGAGAGGTTAAGAGTGTATGTGTGTGTGTGTGAGTGTGTGTGTGTCTGTTCGGCTTGCAGAGATAAGAACACGGCCGACAAGAAGACCCTGCCTGTCGTGAGAGACGACTAATAGGTAGGAGTCGAGAGGTGAAGAATGTATGTGTGTGTGCGTATGTGCGTGTTTGTGTGTGTGAGTGTATGTGTGTGTGCGTGTGTGCGTGCGTGTGTGCGTGTGTGTGTGAGTGTGTGTGTATGTGTGTGTCCGTTCGGCTTGCAGAGATAAGAACACGGCCGTGGCAAGTAGTCCCTGCCTGTCGTAAGAGGAGAATAATGGGTAGGAGTCGAGAGGTGAAGAGTGTGTGCGTGTGCGTGTGCGTGTGCGAGTGCGTGTGTGTGTGTGCGTGTGTGTGTGTGTCCGTTCGGCTTGCAGAGATAAGAACACGGCCGTGGCAAGAAGTCCCTGCCTGTCGTAAGAGGAGAATAATGGGTAGGAGTCGAGAGGTGAAGAGTGTATGTGTGTGTGTGTGCGTGTGTGCGTACGTGTGTGAGTGTGTGTGTGAATGTGTGTGTGTGTCAGTGTGTGTCCGGTCGGCTCGCAGAGATAAGAACACGGCCGTAGCAAGAAGTCCCTGCCTGTCGTAAGAGGCGACTAATGAATAGGAGTCGAGAGGTGAAGAGTGTATGTGTCTTTGTGTGTGTGCGTGTGTTTGTGCGTGTGTGAGTATGTGTGTGTATTTGTGTGTGTGTGTCCGTTTGGCTTGCAGAGATATGAATACGGCCGAGGCAAGAAGGCCCTGCCTGTCTTAAGAGGCGACTAATGGATAGGAGTCGAGAGGTGGAGAGTGTGTGCGTGTGCGTGTACGTGTGCGTGTGTGCGTGTGTGCCTGTGTGCGTGTGTTTGTGTGTGCGTGTGTGTGTGTGTGTGTTTGTGCGTGTGTGAGTGTGTGTGTATAAGTGTGTGTGTCCGTTCGGCTTGCAGAGATATGAATACGGCCGGGGCAAGAAGGCCCTGCCTCTCGTAAGAGGCGACTAAAAGGTAGAAGTCGAGAGGTGAAGAGTGTATGTGTGTGTGCGTGTGTGCGTGTGTGTGTTTGTGCGTGTGTGAGTGTGTGTGTATAAGTGTGTGTGTCCGTTCGGCTTGCAGAGATATGAATACGGCCGGGGCAAGAAGGCCCTGCCTCTCGTAAGAGGCGACTAAAAGGTAGGGGTCGAGAGGTGAAGAGTGTATGTGTGTGTGTGTGTGAGTGTGTGTGTTTGTCCGCTCGGCTCGCAGAGATAAGATTACGGCCGTGGCAAGAAGGCCCTGCCTGTCTTAAGAGGCGGCTAATGGATATTAGTCGAGAGGTGGAGAGTGTGTGCGTGTGCGTGTACGTGTGTGTGGGTGCGTGTGTGTGCGTGTGTGCGTGTGTGTGTGTGAGTGTGTGTGTGTCCGTTCGGCTCGCAAAGATAAGAACACGGCCGTGGCAAGAAGTCCCTGAATGTCGTAAGAGGCGACTAATGGGTAGGAGTCGAGAGGTAAAGCGTGTATGTGTGTGTATGTGTGTGTGCGAGTGTGTGTGTGTGTGTGTCCGTTTGGCCCGCAGAGATAAGAACACGTCCGTAGCAAGAAGGCCCTGCCTGTCGTAAGAGGCGACTAATGGATAGGAGTCGAGAGGTGGAGAGTGTGTGCGTGTACGTGTGCGTGCGTGTGTGCGTGTGTGCCTGTGTGCGTGTGTTTGTGTGTGCGTGTGTGTGTGTCCGTTCGGCTTGCAGAGATAAGAACACGGCCGTGGCAAGAAGTCCCTGCCTGTCGTAAGAGGAGAATAATGGGTAGGAGTCGAGAGGTGAAGAGTGTATGTGTGTGTTTGCGTGTGTGCGTACGTGTGTGAGTGTGTGTGTGAATGTGTGTGTGTGTCAGTGTGTGTGTGCCCGGTCGGCTCGCAGAGATAAGAACACGGCCGTGGCAAGAAGTCCCTGCCTGTCGTAAGAGGCGACTAATGAATAGGAGTCGAGAGGTGAAGAGTGTATGTGTCTTTGTGTGTGTGCGTGTGTTTGTGCGTGTGTGAGTATGTGTGTGTATTTGTGTGTGGGTGTGTGTCCGTTTGGCTTGCAGAGATAAGAATACGACCGAGGCAAGAAGGCCCTGCCTGTCGTAACAAACGACTAATGGGTAGGAGTCGAGAGGTGGAGAGTGTGTGCGTGTGCGTGTGTGTGTGTGTGTCCGTTCGGCTTGCAGAGATAAGAACACGGCCGTGGCAAGAAGTCCCTGCCTGTCGTAATAGGAGAATAATGGGTAGGAGTCGAGAGGTGAAGAGTGTATGTGTGTGTGTGCGTGGGTGTGTGCGTGTGTGAGTATGTGTGTGTGTCCGTTCGGCTTGCAGAGATAAGAACACGGCCGTGGCAAGAAGTCCCTGCCTGTCGTAAGAGGAGAATAATGGGTAGGAGTCGAGAGGTGAAGAGTGTATGTGTGTGTGTGTGCGTGTGTGCGTGTGTGGGCGTGTGTGAGTGTGTGTGTATGTGTGTGTGTCCGTTTGGCTTGCAGAGATAAGAATACGGCCGAGGCCAGAAGGCCCTGCCTCTTGTAAGGGTCAACTAAAAAGTAGGAGTCGAGAGGTGAAGAGTGTATGTGTGTGTGTGCGTGTGTGCGTGTGTGTGTGCGTGTGTGTGGGTGTGTGAGTATGTGTGTGTGTTAGTTTGGCTTGCAGAGATGAGAACACGACCGCGGCAAGAAGGCCCTGCTTATCGTAAGAGGCGACTAAAAGGTAGAAGTCGAGAGGTGAAGAGTGTATGTGTGTGTGCGTCTGTGCGTGTGTGTGTTTGTGCGTGTGTGAGTGTGTGTGTATAAGTGTGTGTGTCCGTTCGGCTTGCAGAGATATGAATACGGCCGGGGCAAGAAGGCCCTGCCTCTCGTAAGAGGCGACTAAAAGGTAGGGGTCGAGAGGTGAAGAGTGTATGTGTGTGTGTGTGTGAGTGTGTGTGTTTGTCCGCTCGGCTCGCAGAGATAAGATTACGGCCGTGGCAAGAAGGCCCTGCCTGTCTTAAGAGGCGGCTAATGGATATTAGTCGAGAGGTGGAGAGTGTGTGCGTGTGCGTGTGCGTGTGTGTGGGTGCGTGTGTGTGCGTGTGTGCGTGTGTGTGTGTGAGTGTGTGTGTGTCCGTTCGGCTCGCAGAAATAAGAACACGGCCGTGGCAAGAAGTCCCTGAATGTCGTAAGAGGCGACTAATGGGTAGGAGTCGAGAGGTAAAGCGTGTATGTGTGTGTATGTGTGTGTGCGAGTGTGTGTGTGTGTGTGTCCGTTTGGCCCGCAGAGATAAGAACACGTCCGTAGCAAGAAGGCCCTGCCTGTCGTAAGAGGCGACTAATGGATAGGAGTCGAGAGGTGGAGAGTGTGTGCGTGTACGTGTGCGTGCGTGTTTAAGTGTGTGTGTATGTGAGTGTGTGAGTGTGTGTGTGTGCGGTCGGCTCGCAGAGATAAGAACACAGCCGTGGCAAGAAGGCCCTGCCTGTCGTAAGAGGCGAGTAATAAGTAGGAGTCGAGAGGTGAAGAGTGTATGTGTGTGTGTGCGTGTGTGCGTGTGTGTGTGCGTGTGTGAGTATGTGTGTGTGTTAGTTCGGCTTGCAGAAATAAGAACACGACCGAGGCAAGAAGGCCCTGCCTATCGTAAGAGGCGACTAATAGGTAGGAGTCGAGAGGTGAAGAGTGTATGTTTGTGTGCGTGTATGCGTGTGTGTGTGCGTGTGTGAGTATGTGTGTGTGTCCGTTCGGCTTGCAGAGATAAGAATACGGCCGTGGCAAAAAGGCCATGCTTGCTGTAAGGAGCGACTAATTGGTAGTAGTCGATAGGTGAAGAGTGTATGTGTGTGTGCGTGTGTGCGTGTATGTGTGTTTGTGCGTGTGTGAGTGTGTGTGTATAAGTGTGTGTGTCCGTTCGGCTTGCAGAGATATGAATACGGCCGGGGCAAGAAGGCCCTGCCTCTCGTAAGAGGCGACTAAAAGGTAGGGGTCGAGAGGTGAAGAGTGTATGTGTGTGTATGTGTAAGTGTGTGTGTTTGTCCGCTCGGCTCGCAGAGATAGGATTACGGCCGTGGCAAGAAGGCCCTGCCTGTCTTAAGAGGCGGCTAATGGATAGGAGTCGAGAGGTGGAGAGTGTGTGCGTGTGCGTGTGCGTGTGTGTGGGTGCGTGTGTGTGCGTGTGTGCGTGTGTTTGTGTGAGTCTGTGTGTGTCCGTTCGGCTCGCAGAGATAAGAACACGGCCGTGGCAAGAAGTCCCTGAATGTCGTAAGAGGCGACTAATGGGTAGGAGTCGAGAGGTGAAGCGTGTATGTGTGTGTATGTGTGTGTGCGTGTGTGCGTGTGTGGGCGTGTGTGAGTGTGTGTGTATGTGTGTGTATCCGTTTGACTTGCAGAGATAAGAATACGGCCGAGGCCAGAAGGCCCTGCCTCTTGTAAGGGTCGACTAATAAGTAGGAGTCGAGAGGTGAAGAGTGTATGTGTGTGCGTGTGTGCGTGTGTGTGTGCGTGTGTGTGCGTGTGTGAGTATGTGTGTGTGTTAGTTTGGCTTGCCGAGATGAGAACACGACCGCGGCAAGAAGGCCCAGCTTATCGTAAGAGGCGACTAAAAGGTAGGAGTCGAGAGGTGAAGAGTGTATGTGTGTGTGCGTGTGTGCGTGTGTGTGTTTGTGCGTGTGTGAGTGTGTGTGTATATGTGTGTGTGTCCGTTCGGCTTGCAGAGATATGAATACGGCCGGGGCAAGAAGGCCTTGCCTCTCGTAAGAGGCGACTAAAAGGTAGCGGTCGAGAGGTGAAGAGTGTATGTGTGTGTGTGTGTGTGTGTGAGTGTGTGTGTTTGTCCGCTCGGCTCGCAGAGATAAGATTACGGCCGTGGCAAGAAGGCCCTGCCTGTCTTAAGAGGCGGCTAATGGATAGGAGTCGAGAGGTGGAGAGTGTGTGCGTGTGCGTGTGCGTGTGTGTAGGTGCGTGTGTGTGCGTGTGTGTGTGTGAGTGTGTGTGTGTCCGTTCGGCTCGCAGAGATAAGAACACGGCCGTGGCAAGAAGTCCCTGAATGTCGTAAGAGGCGACTACTGGGTAGGAGTCGAGAGGTAAAGCGTGTATGTGTGTGTATGTGTGTGTGCGAGTGTGTGTGTGTGTGTCCATTTGGCCCGCAGAGATAAGAACACGTCCGTAGCAAAAAGGCCCTGCCTGTCGTAAGAGGCGACTAATGGATAGGAGTCGAGAGGTGGAGAGTGTGTGCGTGTACGTGTGCGTGCGTGTTTAAGTGTGTGTGTATGTGAGTGTGTGAGTGTGTGTGTGTGCGGTCGGCTCGCAGAGATATGAACACGGCCGTGGCAAAAAGGCTCTGCCTGTCGTAAGAGGAGAATAATGGGTAGGAGTCGAGAGGTTGAGAGTGTATGTGTGTGTGTGCGCGCGTGTGTGTGTGTGTATGTGTATGTGTGTGTGTGTGTGCGTGTCTCTTCTGCTCGCAGAGGTACGAATACGGCCGTGGCAAGAAGGCCATGCCTGCTGTAAGGAGCAACTAATGGGTAGGAATCGAGAGTTGAAGAGTGTACCTGTGTGTGAGTGTGTGTGTGTGTGCGTGTGTGAGTGTATGTGTGTGTGTGTCCGTTCGGCTTGCAGAGATAAGAATACAGCCGTGGCAAGAAGGCCCTGCCTGTCGTTTAGAAGAGTTAAGGTGTGTGTGTGTGTGGTTGTGAGTGTGTGTGTGTGTGGTTGTGAGTGTGTGTGTGTGTGTGTGTGTCTGTTCGGCTCGCAGAGATAAGAATACGTCCGTGGCAAGAAGGCCCTGCCTGTCGTAAGAGCAGAATAATGGGTAGGAGTCGAGGGGTGAAGAGTGTATGTGTGTGTGTTTGTGTGCGTGTGTGCGTGCGTGTGTTAGTGTGTGTGTGAGTGTGTGTGTGTCAGTGTGTGTGTGTCCGGTCGGCTCGCAGAGATATGAACACGGCCGTGGCAAAAAGGCTCTGCCTGTCGTAAGAGGAGAATAATGGGTAGGAGTCGAGAGGTTGAGAGTGTATGTGTGTGTGTGCGCGCGTGTGTGTGTGTGTATGTGTATGTGTGTGTGTGTGTGCGTGTCTCTTCTGCTCGCAGAGGTACGAATACGGCCGTGGCAAGAAGGCCATGCCTGCTGTAAGGAGCAACTAATGGGTAGGAATCGAGAGTTGAAGAGTGTACCTGTGTGTGAGTGTGTGTGTGTGTGCGTGTGTGAGTGTATGTGTGTGTGTGTCCGTTCGGCTTGCAGAGATAAGAATACAGCCGTGGCAAGAAGGCCCTGCCTGTCGTTTAGAAGAGTTAAGGTGTGTGTGTGTGTGGTTGTGAGTGTGTGTGTGTGTGGTTGTGAGTGTGTGTGTGTGTGTGTGTCTGTATGGCTCGCAGAGGTAAAAACACGGCCGTGGCAAAAAGGCCCTGCCTGTCGTAAGAGACGACTAATGGGTAGGAGTCGAGAGGTGAAGAGTGTATGTGTGTGTGTCTGTGTGTGTGTGTGTGCGTGTGTGCGTGTGTGAGTGTGTGTGTGTGTCCGTTGGCTCGCAGAGATAAGAATACGGCCGTGGCAAGAAGCCCTGCCTGTCGTAAGAGGCGACTAATGGGTAGGAGTCGAGAGGTGAAGAGTGTATGTGTGTGTCTGTGTGTGCGTGTGTGTGTGAGTGTGTGTGTGTGCGTGTGTGAGTGTGTGTGTATGTATGTGTGTCCGTTCGGCCTGCATAGGTAAGAATACAGCCGAGGCAAGAAGGCCCTGCCTGTCGAAAGGTGCGAGTAATAGGTAGGAGTCGAGAGGTGAAGAGTGTAGGTGTGTGTGTGTGTGTGAATGTGTATGTGTGTCTGTATGGCTCGCAAAGATAAGAACACAGCCGTGGCAAAAAGGCTCTGCCTGTCGAAAGAGGCGTATAATGGGTAGGAGTGGAGAGGTGAAGAGTTTAGGTGTGTGTGTGTGAGTGTGTGTGTGTGTGTCTGTATGGCTCGCAGAGATAAAAACACGGCCGTGGCAAAAAGGCCCTGCCTGTCTTAAGAGACAACTAATGGGTAGGAGTCGAGAGGTGAAGAGTGTATGTGTGTGTGTGCGTCTGTGCGTGTGTGTGTGTGTCCGTTCGGCTCGCAGAGATAAGAATACGGCCGTGGCAAGAAGGCCCTATCTGTCGTAGGAGGCGACTAATGGGTAGGAGTCGAAAGGTGAAGAGTGTATGTGTGTGTGTGCGTGTGTGTGTGTGTGTGTGAGTGTGTGTGTGTGTGTGCGTGTGTGAGTGTGTGTGTATGTATGTGTGTCCGTTCGGCCTGCAGAGATAAGAATACAGCCGAGGCAAGAAGGCCCTGCCTGTCGTAAGGGGCGAGTAATAGGTAGGAGTCGAGAGGTGAAGAGTGTATGTGTGTGTGTGTGCGTGTGTGCGTGTGTGTGCTTGTGTGAGTGTGTGTGTGTCCGGTCGTCTCGCAGAGATAAGAACACGGCCGTGGCAACAAGGCCCTGCCTGTCGTAAGAGGCGACTAATGGGTACGAGTCGAGAGGTGAAGAGTGTATGTGTGTGTGTGCGTGTGTGCGTGTGTGTGGTGTGTGAGTGTGTGTGTGTATTTGTGTGTGTGAGTGTGTGTGTGTCCAGTAGGCTCGCAGAGATAAGAATACGGCCGAGGCAAGAAGGCCCTGCCTGTCTTAAGAGGTGACTAATGGATAGGAGTCGAGAGGTGGAGTGTGTGCGTGTGCGTGTGCGTTTGCGTGTGTGCGTTTGTGCCTGTGTGCGTGTGTTTGTGTGTGCGTGTGTGTGTGTGTCCGGTCGGCTCGCTGAAATGAGAACACGGCCGTGGCAAGAAGGCCCAGCCTGTCGTCAGAGGCGACTAATGGGTAGGAGTCGAGAGGTTAAGAGTGTATGTGTATGTGTGTGTGTTTGTGCGTGTGTAAATATGTGTGTGTATGTATGTGTGTGTCCATTCGGTTCGCAGAGATTAGAATACGGCCGAGGCAAGAAGGCCCTGCCTCTTGTAAGGGGCGACTAATAGGTAGGAGTCGAGAGGTGAATAGTGTATGTGTATGTGTGGGTGCGTGTGTGGGTGTGTGTGCGTGTGTGCGTGCTTGTGTGTGTGAGTGTGTGTGTGTGTGTATGTGTGTGTGTCCGTTTGGCTTGCAGAGATAAGAATACGGCCGAGGCAAGAAGGCCCTGCCTGTCTTAAGAGGCGACTAATGGATAGGAGTCGAGAGGTGAAGAGGGTGTGCGTGTGCGTTTACGTGTGCGTGTGTGCGTGTGTGCCTGTGTGCGTGTGTTTGTCTGTGCGTGTGTGTGTGTGTCCGTTCGGCTCGCAGAGATAAAAATACGTCCGTGGCAAGAAGGCCCTGCCTGTCTTAAGAGGCGACTAATGGATAGGAATCGAGAGGTGGAGAGTGTGTGCGTGAGCGTGTGCGTTTGCGTGTGTGCGTTTGTGCCTGTGTGCGTGTGTTTGTGTGTGCGTGTGTGTGTGTGTCCGGTCGGCTCGCTGAAATGAGATAACGGCCGTGGCAAGAAGGCCCTGCCTGTCGTCAGAGGCGACTAATGGGTAGGAGTCGAGAGGTTAAGAGTGTATGTGTATGTGTGTGTGTTTGTGCGTGTGTAAATATGTGTGTGTATGTATGTGTGTGTCCATTCGGTTCGCAGAGATTAGAATACGGCCGAGGCAAGAAGGCCCTGCCTCTTGTAAGGGGCGACTAATAGGTAGGAGTCGAGAGGTGAATAGTGTATGTGTATGTGTGGGTGCGTGTGTGGGTGTGTGTGTGTTTGTGCGTGTGTAAATGTGTGTGTGTATGTAGGTATGTGTCCATTCGGCTTGCAGAGATAAGAATACGGCCGAGGCAAGAAGGCCCTGCCTGTCTTAAGAGGTGACTAATGGATAGGAGTCGAGAGGTGGAGTGTGTGCGTGTGCGTGTGCGTGTGCGTGTGCGTGTGTGCGTGTGTGTGTGTGCGTGTGAGCGTGCGTGTGTGTTTGAGTGTGTGTGTATGTCCGTTCGGCTCGCAGAGATAAGAACATGGCCGTAGCAAGAAGGCCCTGCCTATTATAAGAAGCGACTAATGGGTAGGAGTCGAGAGGTAAAGAGTGTATGTGTGTGTGCGTGTGTGTGTGCGTGTGTGCGTGTGTAAGCGTGTGTGTATGTGTGTGTGTCCGTTCGGCTTGCAGAGATAAGAATACGGCCGAGGCAAGAAGGCCCTGCCTGTCTTAAGAGGTGACTAATGGGTAGGAGTCGAGAGGTTAAGAGTGTATGTGTGTGTGTGAGTGTGTGTGTGTCTGTTCGGCTTGCAGAGATAACAACACGGAAGAGGCAAGAAGACCCTGCCTGTCGTGAGAGACGACTAATAGGTAGGAGTCGAGAGGTGAAGAATGTATGTGTGTGCGTATGTGCGTGTTTGTGTGTGTGAGTGTATGTGTGTGTGCGTGTGTGCGTGCGTGTGTGCGTGTGTGTGTGAATGTGTGTGTATGTGTGTGTCCGTTCGGCTTGCAGAGATAAGAACACGGCCGTGGCAAGTAGTCCCTGCCTGTCGTAAGAGGAGAATAATGGGTAGGTGTCGAGAGGTGAAGAGTGTGTGCGTGTGCGTGTGCGTGTGCGAGTGCGTGTGTGTGTGTGTGCGTGTGTGTGTGTGTCCGTTCGGCTTGCAGAGATAAGAACACGGCCGTGGCAAGAAGTCCCTGCCTGTCGTAAGAGGAGAGTAATGGGTAGGAGTCGAGAGGTGAAGAGTGTATGTGTGTGTGTGTGTGCGTGTGTGCGTACGTGTGTGAGTGTGTGTGTGAATGTGTGTGTGTCAGTGTGTGTGTCCGGTCGGCTCGCAGAGATAAGAACACGGCCGTAGCAAGAAGTCCCTGCCTGTCGTAAGAGGCGACTAATGAATAGGAGTCGAGAGGTGAAGAGTGTATGTGTCTTTGTGTGTGTGCGTGTGTTTGTGCGTGTGTGAGTATGTGTGTGTATTTGTGTGTGTGTCCGTTTGGCTTGCAGAGATATGAATACGGCCGAGGCAAAAAGGCCCTGCCTGTCTTAAGAGGCGACTAATGGATAGGAGTCGAGAGGTGGAGAGTGTGTGCGTGTGCGTGTGCGTGTGCGAGTGCGTGTGTGTGTGTGCGTGTGTGTGTGTGTCCGTTCGGCTTGCAGAGATAAGAACACGGCCGTGGCAAGAAGTCCCTGCCTGTCGTAAGAGGAGAATAATGGGTAGGAGTCGAGAGGTGAAGAGTGTATGTGTGTGTTTGCGTGTGTGCGTACGTGTGTGAGTGTGTGTGTGAATGTGTGTGTGTGTCAGTGTGTGTGTGCCCGGTCGGCTCGCAGAGATAAGAACACGGCCGTGGCAAGAAGTCCCTGCCTGTCGTAAGAGGCGACTAATGAATAGGAGTCGAGAGGTGAAGAGTGTATGTGTCTTTGTGTGTGTGCGTGTGTTTGTGCGTGTGTGAGTATGTGTGTGTATTTGTGTGTGGGTGTGTGTCCGTTTGGCTTGCAGAGATAAGAATACGACCGAGGCAAGAAGGCCCTGCCTGTCGTAAGAAACGACTAATGGGTAGGAGTCGAGAGGTGGAGAGTGTGTGCGTGTGCGTGTGTGTGTGTCCGTTCGGCTTGCAGAGATAAGAACACGGCCGTGGCAAGAAGTCCCTGCCTGTCGTAATAGGAGAATAATGGGTAGGAGTCGAGAGGTGAAGAGTGTATGTGTGTGTGTGCGTGTGTGCGTGTGTGTGTGCGTGTGTGAGTATGTGTGTGTGTCCGTTTGGCTTGCAGAGATAAGAACACGGCCGTGGCAAGAAGTCCCTGCCTGTCGTAAGAGGAGAATAATGGGTAGGAGTCGAGAGGTGAAGAGTGTATGTGTGTGTGTGTGCGTGTGTGCGTGTGTGGGCGTGTGTGAGTGTGTGTGTGTATGTGTGTGTGTCCGTTTGGCTTGCAGAGATAAGAATACGGCCGAGGCCAGAAGGCCCTGCCTCTTGTAAGGGTCAACTAAAAAGTAGGAGTCGAGAGGTGAAGAGTGTATGTGTGTGTGTGCGTGTGTGCGTGTCTGTGTGCGTGTGTGTGGGTGTGTGAGTATGTGTGTGTGTTAGTTTGGCTTGCAGAGATGAGAACACGAACGCAGCAAGAAGGCCCTGCTTATCGTAAGAGGCGACTAAAAGGTAGGAGTCGAGAGGTGAAGAGTGTATGTGTGTGTGCGTGTGTGCGTGTGTGTGTTTGTGCGTGTGTGAGTGTGTGTGTATAAGTGTGTGTGTCCGTTCGGCTTGCAGAGATATGAATACGGCCGGGGCAAGAAGGCCCTGCCTCTCGTAAGAGGCGACTAAAAGGTAGGGGTCGAGAGGTGAAGAGTGTATGTGTGTGTGTGTGAGTGTGTGTGGGTGCGTGTGTGTGCGTGTGTGCGTGTGTGTGTGTGAGTGTGTGTGTGTCCGTTCGGCTCGCAGAGATAAGAACACGGCCGTGGCAAGAAGTCCCTGAATGTCGTAAGAGGCGACTAATGGGTAGGAGTCGAGAGGTAAAGCGTGTATGTGTGTGTATGTGTGTGTGCGAGTGTGTGTGTGTGTGTCTGTTTGGCCCGCAGAGATAAGAACACGTCCGTAGCAAGAAGGCCCTGCCTGTCGTAAGAGGCGACTAATGGATAGGAGTCGAGAGGTGGAGAGTGTGTGCGTGTACGTGTGCGTGCGTGTTTAAGTGTGTGTGTATGTGAGTGTGTGAGTGTGTGTGTGTGCGGTCGGCTCGCAGAGATAAGAACACAGCCGTGGCAAGAAGGCCCTGCCTGTCGTAAGAGGCGAGTAATAAGTAGGAGTCAAGAGGTGAAGAGTGTATGTGTGTGTGTGCGTGTGTGCGTGTGTGTGTGCGTGTGTGAGTATGTGTGTGTGTTAGTTCGGCTTGCAGAAATAAGAACACGACCGAGGCAAGAAGGCCCTGCCTATCGTAAGAGACGACTAATAGGTAGGAGTCGAGAGGTGAAGAGTGTATGTTTGTGTGCGTGTGTGCGTGTGTTTGTGCGTGTGTGAGTATGTGTGTGTATTTGTGTGTGTGTCCGTTTGGCTTGCAGAGATATGAATACGGCCGAGTCAAGAAGGCCCTGCCTGTCTTAAGAGGCGACTAATGGATAGGAGTCGAGAGGTGGAGAGTGTGTGCGTGTGCGTGTGCGTGTGCGAGTGCGTGTGTGTGTGTGTGCGTGTGTGTGTGTGTCCGTTCGGCTTGCAGAGATAAGAACACGGCCGTGGCAAGAAGTCCCTGCCTGTCGTAAGAGGAGAATAATGGGTAGGAGTCGAGAGGTGAAGAGTGTATGTGTGTGTTTGCGTGTGTGCGTACGTGTGTGAGTGTGTGTGTGAATGTGTGTGTGTGTCAGTGTGTGTGTGCCCGGTCGGCTCGCAGAGATAAGAACACGGCCGTGGCAAGATGTCCCTGCCTGTCGTAAGAGGCGACTAATGAATAGGAGTCGAGAGGTGAAGAGTGTATGTGTCTTTGTGTGTGTGCGTGTGTTTGTGCGTGTGTGAGTATGTGTGTGTATTTGTGTGTGGGTGTGTGTCCGTTTGGCTTGCAGAGATAAGAATACGACCGAGGCAAGAAGGCCCTGCCTGTCGTAAGAAACGACTAATGGGTAGGAGTCGAGAGGTGGAGAGTGTGTGCGTGTGCGTGTGTGTGTGTGTCCGTTCGGCTTGCAGAGATAAGAACACGGCCGTGGCAAGAAGTCCCTGCCTGTCGTAATAGGAGAGTAATGGGTAGGAGTCGAGAGGTGAAGAGTGTATGTGTGTGTGTGCGTGTGTGCGTGTGTGTGTGCGTGTGTGAGTATGTGTGTGTGTCCGTTCGGCTTGCAGAGATAAGAACACGGCCGTGGCAAGGAGTCCCTGCCTGTCGTAAGAGGAGAATAATGGGTAGGAGTCGAGAGGTGAAGAGTGTATGTGTGTGTGTGTGTGTGTGTGCGTGTGTGCGTACGTGTGTGAGTGTGTGTGTGAATGTGTGTGTGTCAGTGTGTGTGTCCGGTCGGCTCGCAGAGATAAGAACACGGCCGTAGCAAGAAGTCCCTGCCTGTCGTAAGAGGCGACTAATGAATAGGAGTCGAGAGGTGAAGAGTGTATGTGTCTTTGTGTGTGTGCGTGTGTTTGTGCGTGTGTGAGTATGTGTGTGTATTTGTGTGTGTGTCCGTTTGGCTTGCAGAGATATGAATACGGCCGAGGCAAGAAGGCCCTGCCTGTCTTAAGAGGCGACTAATGGATAGGAGTCGAGAGGTGGAGAGTGTGTGCGTGTGCGTGTGCGTGTGCGAGTGCGTGTGTGTGTGTGCGTGTGTGTGTGTGTCCGTTCGGCTTGCAGAGATAAGAACACGGCCGTGGCAAGAAGTCCCTGCCTGTCGTAAGAGGAGAATAATGGGTAGGAGTCGAGAGGTGAAGAGTGTATGTGTGTGTTTGCGTGTGTGCGTACGTGTGTGAGTGTGTGTGTGAATGTGTGTGTGTGTCAGTGTGTGTGTGCCCGGTCGGCTCGCAGAGATAAGAACACGGCCGTGGCAAGAAGTCCCTGCCTGTCGTAAGAGGCGACTAATGAATAGGAGTCGAGAGGTGAAGAGTGTATGTGTCTTTGTGTGTGTGCGTGTGTTTGTGCGTGTGTGAGTATGTGTGTGTATTTGTGTGTGGGTGTGTGTCCGTTTGGCTTGCAGAGATAAGAATACGACCGAGGCAAGAAGGCCCTGCCTGTCGTAAGAAACGACTAATGGGTAGGAGTCGAGAGGTGGAGAGTGTGTGCGTGTGCGTGTGTGTGTGTCCGTTCGGCTTGCAGAGATAAGAACACGGCCGTGGCAAGAAGTCCCTGCCTGTCGTAATAGGAGAATAATGGGTAGGAGTCGAGAGGTGAAGAGTGTATGTGTGTGTGCGTGTGTGCGTGTGTGTGTGCGTGTGTGAGTATGTGTGTGTGTCCGTTTGGCTTGCAGAGATAAGAACACGGCCGTGGCAAGAAGTCCCTGCCTGTCGTAAGAGGAGAATAATGGGTAGGAGTCGAGAGGTGAAGAGTGTATGTGTGTGTGTGTGCGTGTGTGCGTGTGTGGGCGTGTGTGAGTGTGTGTGTGTATGTGTGTGTGTCCGTTTGGCTTGCAGAGATAAGAATACGGCCGAGGCCAGAAGGCCCTGCCTCTTGTAAGGGTCAACTAAAAAGTAGGAGTCGAGAGGTGAAGAGTGTATGTGTGTGTGTGCGTGTGTGCGTGTCTGTGTGCGTGTGTGTGGGTGTGTGAGTATGTGTGTGTGTTAGTTTGGCTTGCAGAGATGAGAACACGAACGCAGCAAGAAGGCCCTGCTTATCGTAAGAGGCGACTAAAAGGTAGGAGTCGAGAGGTGAAGAGTGTATGTGTGTGTGCGTGTGTGCGTGTGTGTGTTTGTGCGTGTGTGAGTGTGTGTGTATAAGTGTGTGTGTCCGTTCGGCTTGCAGAGATATGAATACGGCCGGGGCAAGAAGGCCCTGCCTCTCGTAAGAGGCGACTAAAAGGTAGGGGTCGAGAGGTGAAGAGTGTATGTGTGTGTGTGTGAGTGTGTGTGGGTGCGTGTGTGTGCGTGTGTGCGTGTGTGTGTGTGAGTGTGTGTGTGTCCGTTCGGCTCGCAGAGATAAGAACACGGCCGTGGCAAGAAGTCCCTGAATGTCGTAAGAGGCGACTAATGGGTAGGAGTCGAGAGGTAAAGCGTGTATGTGTGTGTATGTGTGTGTGCGAGTGTGTGTGTGTGTGTCTGTTTGGCCCGCAGAGATAAGAACACGTCCGTAGCAAGAAGGCCCTGCCTGTCGTAAGAGGCGACTAATGGATAGGAGTCGAGAGGTGGAGAGTGTGTGCGTGTACGTGTGCGTGCGTGTTTAAGTGTGTGTGTATGTGAGTGTGTGAGTGTGTGTGTGTGCGGTCGGCTCGCAGAGATAAGAACACAGCCGTGGCAAGAAGGCCCTGCCTGTCGTAAGAGGCGAGTAATAAGTAGGAGTCAAGAGGTGAAGAGTGTATGTGTGTGTGTGCGTGTGTGCGTGTGTGTGTGCGTGTGTGAGTATGTGTGTGTGTTAGTTCGGCTTGCAGAAATAAGAACACGACCGAGGCAAGAAGGCCCTGCCTATCGTAAGAGACGACTAATAGGTAGGAGTCGAGAGGTGAAGAGTGTATGTTTGTGTGCGTGTGTGCGTGTGTTTGTGCGTGTGTGAGTATGTGTGTGTATTTGTGTGTGTGTCCGTTTGGCTTGCAGAGATATGAATACGGCCGAGTCAAGAAGGCCCTGCCTGTCTTAAGAGGCGACTAATGGATAGGAGTCGAGAGGTGGAGAGTGTGTGCGTGTGCGTGTGCGTGTGCGAGTGCGTGTGTGTGTGTGTGCGTGTGTGTGTGTGTCCGTTCGGCTTGCAGAGATAAGAACACGGCCGTGGCAAGAAGTCCCTGCCTGTCGTAAGAGGAGAATAATGGGTAGGAGTCGAGAGGTGAAGAGTGTATGTGTGTGTTTGCGTGTGTGCGTACGTGTGTGAGTGTGTGTGTGAATGTGTGTGTGTGTCAGTGTGTGTGTGCCCGGTCGGCTCGCAGAGATAAGAACACGGCCGTGGCAAGATGTCCCTGCCTGTCGTAAGAGGCGACTAATGAATAGGAGTCGAGAGGTGAAGAGTGTATGTGTCTTTGTGTGTGTGCGTGTGTTTGTGCGTGTGTGAGTATGTGTGTGTATTTGTGTGTGGGTGTGTGTCCGTTTGGCTTGCAGAGATAAGAATACGACCGAGGCAAGAAGGCCCTGCCTGTCGTAAGAAACGACTAATGGGTAGGAGTCGAGAGGTGGAGAGTGTGTGCGTGTGCGTGTGTGTGTGTGTCCGTTCGGCTTGCAGAGATAAGAACACGGCCGTGGCAAGAAGTCCCTGCCTGTCGTAATAGGAGAGTAATGGGTAGGAGTCGAGAGGTGAAGAGTGTATGTGTGTGTGTGCGTGTGTGCGTGTGTGTGTGCGTGTGTGAGTATGTGTGTGTGTCCGTTCGGCTTGCAGAGATAAGAACACGGCCGTGGCAAGGAGTCCCTGCCTGTCGTAAGAGGAGAATAATGGGTAGGAGTCGAGAGGTGAAGAGTGTATGTGTGTGTGTGTGTGTGTGTGCGTGTGTGCGTGTGTGGGCGTGTGTGAGTGTGTGTGTATGTGTGTGTGTCCGTTTGGCTTGCAGAGATAAGAATACGGCCGAGGCCAGAAGGCCCTGCCTCTTGTAAGGGTCAACTAAAAAGTAGGAGTCGAGAGGTGAAGAGTGTATGTGTGTGTGTGCGTGTGTGTGTGCGTGTGTGTGGGTGTGTGAGTATGTGTGTGTGTTAGTTTGGCTTGCAGAGATGAGAACACGAACGCAGCAAGAAGGCCCTGCTTATCGTAAGAGGCGACTAAAAGGTAGGAGTCGAGAGGTGAAGAGTGTATGTGTGTGTGCGTGTGTGCGTGTGTGTGTGTTTGTGCGTGTGTGAGTGTGTGTGTATAAGTGTGTGTGTCCGTTCGGCTTGCAGAGATATGAATACGGCCGGGGCAAGAAGGCCCTGCCTCTCGTAAGAGGCGACTAAAAGGTAGGGGTCGAGAGGTGAAGAGTGTATGTGTGTGTGTGTGAGTGTGTGTGTTTGTCCGCTCGGCTCGCGGAGATAAGATTACGGCCGTGGCAAGAAGGCCCTGCCTGTCTTAAGAGGCGGCTAATGGATATTAGTCGAGAGGTGGAGAGTGTGTGCGTGTGCGTGTGCGTGTGTGTGGGTGCGTGTGTGTGCGTGTGTGCGTGTGTGTGTGTGTGAGTGTGTGTGTGTCCGTTCGGCTCGCAGAGATAAGAACACGGCCGTGGCAAGAAGTCCCTGAATGTCGTAAGAGGCGACTAATGGGTAGGAGTCGAGAGGTAAAGCGTGTATGTGTGTGTATGTGTGTGTGCGAGTGTGTGTGTGTGTGTCCGTTTGGCCCGCAGAGATAAGAACACGTAAGTAGCAAGAAGGCCCTGCCTGTCGTAAGAGGCGACTAATGGATAGGAGTCGAGAGGTGGAGAGTGTGTGCGTGTACGTGTGCGTGCGTGTTTAAGTGTGTGTGTATGTGAGTGTGTGAGTGGGTGTGTGTGCGGTCGGCTCGCAGAGATAAGAACACAGCCGTGGCAAGAAGGCCCTGCCTGTCGTAAGAGGCGAGTAATAAGTAGGAGTCGAGAGGTGAAGAGTGTATGTGTGTGTGTGCGTGTGTGCGTGTGTGTGCGTGTGTGAGTATGTGTGTGTGTTAGTTCGGCTTGCAGAAATAAGAACACGACCGAGGCAAGAAGGCCCTGCCTATCGCAAGAGACGACAAATAGGTAGGAGTCGAGAGGTGAAGAGTGTATGTTTGTGTGCGTGTGTGCGTGTGTGTGTGCGTGTGTGAGTATGTGTGTGTGTCCGTTCGGCTTGCAGAGATAAAAATACGGCCGTGGCAAAAAGGCCATGCTTGCTGTAAGGAGCGACTAATTGGTAGTAGTCGATAGGTGAAGAGTGTATGTGTGTGTGCGTGTGTGCGTGTGTGCGTGTATGTGTGTTTGTGCGTGTGTGAGTGTGTGTGTATAAGTGTGTGTGTCCGTTCGTCTTGCAGAGATATGAATACGGCCGGGGCAAGAAGGCCCTGCCTCTCGTAAGAGGCGACTAAAAGGTAGGGGTCGAGAGGTGAAGAGTGTATGTGTGTGTGTGTGTAAGTGTGTGTGTTTGTCCGCTCGGCTCGCAGAGATAGGATTACGGCCGTGGCAAGAAGGCCCTGCCTGTCTTAAGAGGCGGCTAATGGATAGGAGTCGAGAGGTGGAGAGTGTGTGCGTGTGCGTGTGCGTGTGTGTGGGTGCGTGTGTGTGCGTGTGTGCGTGTGTTTGTGTGAGTCTGTGTGTGTCCGTTTGGCTCGCAGAGATAAGAACACGGCCGTGGCAAGAAGTCCCTGAATGTCGTAAGAGGCGACTAATGGGTAGGAGTCGAGAGGTGAAGCGTGTATGTCTGTGTATGTGTGTGTGCGTGTGTGCGTGTGTGGGCGTGTGTGAGTGTGTGTGTATGTGTGTGTATCCGTTTGACTTGCAGAGATAAGAATACGGCCGAGGCCAGAAGGCCCTGCCTCTTGTAAGGTTCGACTAATAAGTAGGAGTCGAGAGGTGAAGAGTGTATGTGTGTGTGCGTGTGTGCGTGTGTGTGTGCGTGTGTGTGCTTGTGTAAGTATGTGTGTGTGTTAGTTTGGCTTGCAGAGATGAGAACACGACCGCGGCAAGAAGGCCCTGCTTATCGTAAGAGGCGACTAAAAGGTAGGAGTCGAGAGGTGAAGAGTGTATGTGTGTGTGCGTGTGTGCGTGTGTGTGTTTGTGCGTGTGTGAGTGTGTGTGTATAAGTGTGTGTGTCCGTTCGGCTTGCAGAGATATGAATACGGCCGGGGCAAGAAGGCCCTGCCTCTCGTAAGAGGCGACTAAAAGGTAGGGGTCGAGAGGTGAAGAGTGTATGTGTGTGTGTGTGTGTGAGTGTGTGTGTTTGTCCGCTCGGCTCGCAGAGATAAGATTACGGCCGTGGCAAGAAGGCCCTGCCTGTCTTAAGAGGCGGCTAATGGATAGGAGTCGAGAGGTGGAGAGTGTGTGCGTGTGCGTGTGCGTGTGTGTGGGTGCGTGTGTGTGCGTGTGTGTGTGTGAGTGTGTGTGTGTCCGTTCGGCTCGCAGAGATAAGAACACGGCCGTGGCAAGAAGTCCCTGAATGTCGTAAGAGGCGACTACTGGGTAGGAGTCGAGAGGTAAAGCGTGTATGTGTGTGTATGTGTGTGTGCGAGTGTGTGTGTGTGTGTCCATTTGGCCCGCAGAGATAAGAACACGTCCGTAGCAAAAAGGCCCTGCCTGTCGTAAGAGGCGACTAATGGATAGGAGTCGAGAGGTGGAGAGTGTGTGCGTGTACGTGTGCGTGCGTGTTTAAGTGTGTGTGTATGTGAGTGTGTGAGTGTGTGTGTGTGCGGTCGGCTCGCAGAGATAAGAACACAGCCGTGGCAAGAAGGCCCTGCCTGTCGTAAGAGGCGAGTAATAAGTAGGAGTCGAGAGGTGAAGAGTGTATGTGTGTGTGTGCGTGTGTGCGTGTGTGTGTGCGTGTGTGAGTATGTGTGTGTGTTAGTTCGGCTTGCAGAAATAAGAACACGACCGAGGCAAGAAGGCGCTGCCTATCGTAAGAGGCGACTAATAGGTAGGAGTCGAGAGGTGAAGAGTGTATGTTTGTGTGCGTGTGTGCGTGTGTGTGTGCGTGTGTGAGTATGTGTGTGTGTCCGTTCGGCTTGCAGAGATAAGAATACGGCCGTGGCAAAAAGGCCATGCTTGCTGTAAGGAGCGACTAATTGGTAGTAGTCGATAGGTGAAGAGTGTATGTGTGTGTGCGTGTGTGCGTGTATGTGTGTTTGTGCGTGTGTGAGTGTGTGTATAAGTGTGTGTGTCCGTTCGGCTTGCAGAGATATGAATACGGCCGGGGCAAGAAGGCCCTGCCTCTTGTAAGAGGCGACTAAAAGGTAGGGGTCGAGAGGTGAAGAGTGTATGTGTGTGTGTGTGTGAGTGTGTGTGTTTGTCCGCTCGGCTCGCAGAGATAAGATTACGGCCGTGGCAGAAGGCTCTGCCTGTCTTAAGAGGTGGCTTATGGATAGGAGTCGAGAGGTGGAGAGTGTGTGCGTGTGCGTGTGTGCGTGTGTGCGTGTGTGTGTGTGTGTGTCCGTTTGGCTCGCAGAGATAAGAACACGTCCGTAGCAAGAAGGCCCTGCCTGTCGTAAGAGGCGACTAATGAATAGGAGTCGAGAGGTGGAGAGTGTGTGCGTGTACGTGTTTGTGCGTGTTTATGTGTGTGTGTATGTGAGTGTGTGAGTGTGTGTGTGTGCGGTCGGCTCGCCGAGATAAGAACACAGCCGTGGCAAGAAGGCCCTGCCTGTCGTAAGAGGCAAGTAATAAGTAGGAGTCGAGAGGTGAAGAGTGTATGTGTGTGTGTGCGTGTGTGCGTGTGTGTGTGCGTGTGTGAGTATGTGTGTGTGTTAGTTCGGCTTGCAGAAATAAGAACACGACCGAGGCAAGAAGGCCCTGCCTATCGTGAGAGGCGACTAATAGGTAGGAGTCGAAAGGTGAAGAGTGTATGTTTGTGTGCGTGTGTGCGTGTGTGTGTGCATGTGTGAGTATGTGTGTGTGTCCGTTCGGCTTGCAGTGATAAGAACACGGCCAAGGCAAGAAGGCCCTGCCTATCGTAAGAGGCGACTAATTGGTAGGAGTCGAGAGGTGAAGAGTGTATGTGTGTGTGTGCGTGTGTGCGTGTGTGTGTGCGTGTGTGAGTATGTGTGTGTGTGTTAGTTCGGCTTGCAGAAATAAAAACACGACTGAGGCAAGAAGGCCCTGCCTATCGTAAGAGGCGACTAATAGGTAGGAGTTGAGAGGTGAAGAGTGTATGTTTGTGTGCGTGTGTGCATGTGTGTGTGCGTGTGTGAGTATGTGTGTGTGTCCGTTCGGCTTGCAGTGATAAGAACACGGCCAAGGCAAGAAGGCCCTGCCTATCGTAAGAGGCGACTAATAGGTAGGAGTCGAGAGGTGAAAAATGTATGTGTGTGTGCGTGTGGGCGTGTTTGTGTGTGTGTGAGTGTATGTGTGTGTGCGTGTGTGCGTGCGTGTGTGTGTGTGTTTGTGAGTGTGTGTGTATGTATGTGTGTGTGTCCCTTCAGCTCGCAGAGATAAGAAAAGAGCCGTGGCAAGAAAGCGATGCAAATCGTACGGGGCGACTAATGGATAGGAGTCGAGAGGCGAAGAGTGGGCGACTAATAAGTAGGAGTCGAGAGGTGAAAAGTGTATGTGTGTGTGCGTGTGTGCGTATGTGTGTGCGTGTGTGAGTATGTGTGTGTGTTAGTTCGGCTTGCAGAGATAAAAACACGACCGAGGCAAGAAGGCCCTGCCTATCGTAAGAGGCGACTAATAGGTAGGAGTCGAGAGGTGAAGAGTGTATGTTTGTGTGCGTGTGTGCGTGTGTGTGTGCGTGTGTGAGTATGTGTGTGTGTCCATTCGGCTTGCAGTGATAAGAACACGGCAAAGGCAAGAAGGCCCTGCCTGTCGTGAGAGACGACTAATAGGTAGGAGTCGAGAGGTGAAGAATGTATGTGTGTGTGCGTATGTGCGTGTTTGTGTGTGTGTGAGTGTATGTGTGTGTGCATGTGTGCGTGCGTGTGTGCGTGTGTGTGTGTGAGTGTGTGTGTGTATGTGTGTGTCCGTTCGGCTTGCAGAGATAAGAACACGGCCGTGGCAAGAAGTCCCTGCCTGTCGTAAGAGGCGAGTAATAAGTAGGAGTCGAGAGGTGAAGAGTGTATGTATGTGTGTGCGTGTGTGCGTGTGTGTGTGCGTGTGTGAGTATGTGTGTGTGTTAGTTTGGCTTGCAGAAATAAGAACACGACCGAGGCAACAAGGCCCTGCCTATCGTAAGAGGCGACTAATAGGTAGGTGTCGAGAGGTAAAGAGTGTATGTTTGTGTGCGTGTGTGCGTGTGTGTGTGCGTGTGTGAGTATGTGTGTGTGTCCGTTCGGCTTGCAGTGATAAGAACACGGCCAAGGCAAGAAGGCCCTGCCTGTCGTGAGAGACGACTAATAGGTAGGAGTCGAGAGGTGAAGAATGTATGTGTGTGTGCGTATGTGCGTGTTTGTGTGTGTGTGAGTGTATGTGTGTGTGCATGTGTGCGTGCGTGTGTGCGTGTGTGTGTGTGAGTGTGTGTGTGTATGTGTGTGTCCGTTCTGCTTGCAGAGATAAGAACACGGCCGTGGCAAGAAGTCCCTGCCTGTCGTAAGAGGAGAATAATGGGTAGGAGTCGAGAGGTGAAGAGTGTGTGCGTGTACGTTTGCGTGTGCGTGTGTGTGTGTGCGTGTGTGTGTGTCCGTTCGGCTTGCAGAGATAAGAACACGGCCGTGGCAAAAAGTCCCTGCCTGTCGTAAGAGGAGAATAATGGGTAGGAGTCGAGAGGTGAAGAGTGGGCGACTAATAAGTAGGAGTCGAGAGGTGAAGAGTGTATGTGTGTCGGTGCGTGTGTGCGTGTGTGTGTGCGTGTGTGAGTATGTGTGTGTGTCCGTTTGGCTTGCAGAGATAAGAATACGGCCGAGGCAAAAGGCCCTGCCTGTCGTGAGAGACGACTAATAGGTAGGAGTCGAGAGGTGAAGAATGTATGTGTGTGTGTGCGTATGTGCGTGTTTGTGTGTGTGTGAGTATATGTGTGTGTGCATGTGTGCGTGCGTGTGTGCGTGTGTGTGTGTGAGTGTGTGTGTGTATGTGTGTGTCCGTTCGGCTTGCAGAGATAAGAACACGGCCGTGGCAAGAAGTCCCTGCCTGTCGTAAGAGGAGAATAATGGGTAGGAGTCGAGAGGTGAAGAGTGTGTGCGTGTACGTTTGCGTGTGCGTGTGTGTGTGTGCGTGTGTGTGTGTCCGTTCGGCTTGCAGAGATAAGAACACGGCCGTGGCAAAAAGTCCCTGCCTGTCGTAAGAGGAGAATAATGGGTAGGAGTCGAGAGGTGAAGAGTGTATATGTGTGTGTGCGTGTGTGCGTACGTGTGTGAGTGTGTGTGTGAATATGTGTGTGTCAGTGTGTATGTGTCCGTGCGGCTCGCAGAGATTAGAATACGGCCGAGGCAATAAGTCCATGCCTGTCGTAAGATGCGACTAATGGGTAGAAGTCGAGAGGTGAAGAGTGTATTTGTGTGTGTGTGCGTGTGTGCGTGTGTGTGTGCGTGTGTGCGTGTGTGTGTGTGAGCGTGTGTGTGTTTGTTCGGCTTGCAGAGATGAGAACACGGCCGTGGCAAGAAGTCCCTGCCTGTCGTAAGAGGCGACTAATGAATAGGAGTCTAGAGGTGAAGAGTGTATGTGTCTTTGTGTGTGTGCGTGTGTTTGTGCGTGTGTGAGTATGTGTGTGTATGTGCGTGTGTGTCCGTTTGGCTTGCAGAGATAAGAATACGGCCGAGGCAAGAAGGCCCTGCCTGTCTTAAGAGGCGACTAATGGATATTAGTCGAGAGGTGGAGAGTGTGTGAGTGTGCGTGTACGTGTGCGTGTGTGCGTGTGTGCCTGTGTGCGTGTGTTTGTGTGTGCGTGTGTATGTGTCCTTTCGGCTCGCAGAGATAAGAATACGTCCGTGGCAAGAAGGCCCTGCCTGTCTTAAGAGGCGACCAATGGATAGGAATCGAGAGGTAAAGAATGTGTGCGTGTGCGTGTGTGCGTGTGTGCGTGTGTGCCTGTCTGCGTGTGTTTGTGTGTGCATGTGTGTGTGTGTCCGTTCGGCTTACAGAGATAAGAACACGGCCGTGGCAAGAAGTCCCTGCCTGTCGTAAGAGGCGACTAATGGGTAGGAGTCGAGAGGTGAAGAGGGTACGTGAGTGTGTGCGTGTGTGGGTGTGTGTGTGTTTTTGCGTGTGTAAGTGTGTGTGTGTATGTTTGTGTGTGTCCATTCGGCTCGCAGAGATTAGAATAGGGCCGAGGCAAGAAGGCCATGCCTGTCGTAAGTGGCGACTAATTGGTAGGAGTCGAGAGGTGAAAAGTGTTTTTGTGTGTATGCGTGTGTGTGCGTGTGTGCGTGCTTGTGTGTGTGTGAGTGTGTATGTGTCCGTTCGGCTTGCAGAGATAAGTGAGTGAGTAAGTAAGTGTATGTGAGTGTGCGTGTGTGTGCGTGTGTGAGTGTGTGTGTGTATTTGTGTGTGTGAGTGTGTGTGTCCAGTCGGCATAAGAACACGGCCGTGGCAAGAAGGCCCTGCCTGTCGTAAGAGGCGACTAATGGGTAGGAGTCGAGAGGTGAAGAGTGTATGTGTGTGTGAGTGTGCGTGTGTGTGTGTGCGTGTGTGAGTATGTGTGTGTATTTGTGTGTGTGAGTGTGTGTGTCCAGTCGGCATAAGAACACGGCCGTGGCAAGAAGGCCCTGCCTGTCGTAAGAGGCGACTAATGGGTAGGAGTCGAGTGGTGAAGAGTGTATATGTGTGTGCGTATGTGCGTGTGTGTGCGTGTGAGAGGGTGTGTGTATGTGTGTGTGTGTCCGTTCGGCTTGCAGAGATAAGAGCACGACCGAGGCAAGAAGGCCCTGCCTGTCGTAAGAGGCGACTAATGGGTAGGAGTCGAGAGGTGAAGAGTGTATGTGTGTGTGAGTGTGCGTGTGTGTGTGTGCGTGTGTGAGTATGTGTGTGTATTTGTGTGTGTGAGTGTGTGTGTCCAGTCGGCATAAGAACACGGCCGTGGCAAGAAGGCCCTGCCTGTCGTAAGAGGCGACTAATGGGTAGGAGTCGAGAGGTGAAGAGTGTATTTGTGTGTGTGTGTGTGTGTGCGTGTGTGTGCGTGTGTGCGTGCGTGTGTGTGAGTGTGTATGTGTCCGTTCGGCTTGCAGAGATAAGAATACGGCCGAGGCAAGAATGCCCTGCCTGTCGTAAGTGGCGACTAATTGGTAGGAGTCGAGAGGTGAAAAGTGTTTTTGTGTGTATGCGTGTGTGTGCGTGTGTGCGTGCTTGTGTGTGTGTGAGTGTGTATGTGTCCGTTCGGCTTGCAGAGATAAGTGAGTGAGTAAGTAAGTGTATGTGAGTGTGCGTGTGTGTGCGTGTGTGAGTGTGTGTGTGTATTTGTGTGTGTGAGTGTGTGTGTCCAGTCGGCATAAGAACACGGCCGTGGCAAGAAGGCCCTGCCTGTCGTAAGAGGCGACTAATGGGTAGGAGTCGAGAGGTGAAGAGTGTATGTGTGTGTGAGTGTGCGTGTGTGTGTGTGCGTGTGTGAGTATGTGTGTGTATTTGTGTGTGTGAGTGTGTGTGTCCAGTCGGCATAAGAACACGGCCGTGGCAAGAAGGCCCTGCCTGTCGTAAGAGGCGACTAATGGGTAGGAGTCGAGTGGTGAAGAGTGTATATGTGTGTGCGTATGTGCGTGTGTGTGCGTGTGAGAGGGTGTGTGTATGTGTGTGTGTGTCCGTTCGGCTTGCAGAGATAAGAGCACGACCGAGGCAAGAAGGCCCTGCCTATCGTAAGAGGCGACTAATAGGTAGGAGTCGAGAGGTAAAGATCGTATGTGTGTGTGCGTGTGTGCGTGTTTGTGTGTGTGTGAGTGTATGTGTGTGTGCGTGTGTGCGTGCGTGTGTGACTATGTGTGTGTATGTGTGTGTATGTGTGTGTGTATCCCTTCGGCTCGCAGAGATAAGAATACGTCCGTGGCAGGAAGGCCATGCTTGCTGTAAGGAGCGACTAATGGGTAGGAGTCGAGAGGTGAAGCGTGTATGTGTGTGTGTATGTGTGCAAGTGTGTGTGTGTGTGTCCGTTCGGCTCGCAGAGATAGGTATACGTCCGTGGCAAGAAGGCCCTGCCTGTCTTAAGAGGCGACTAATGGATAGGAGTCGAGAGGTGGAGAGTGTGTGCGTGTGCGTGTGCGTGTGTGTGCGTGTGTAAGTGTGTGTGTGTATGTGTGTGTGTCTGTTTGGCTTGCAGAGATAAGAATAAGGCCGAGGCAAGAAGGCCCTGCCTCTTGTAATGGGCGACTAATAAGTAGGGGTCGAGAGGTGAAGAGTGTATGTGTGTGTGTGCGTGTGTGCGTGTGTGTGTGCGTGTGTGAGTATGTGTGTGTGTCCGTTCGGCTTGCAGAGATAAGAACACGGCCAAGGCAAGAAGGCCCTGCCTGTCGTAAGAGCCGACTAATAGGTAGGAGTCGAGAGGTGAAGAATTTATGTGTGTGTGCGTGTGTGCGTGTTTGTGTGTGTGAGTGTATGTGTGTGTGCGTGTGTGCGTGCGTGTGTGCGTGTGTGAGTATGTGTGTGTGTTAGTTCGGCTTGCAGAGATAAAAACACGACCGAGGCAAGAAGGCCCTGCCTATCGTAAGAGGCGACTAATAGGTAGGAGTCGAGAGGTGAAGAGTGTATGTTTGTGTGCGTGTGTGCGTGTGTGTGTGCGTGTGTGAGTATGTGTGTGTGTCCGTTCGGCTTGCAGAGATAAGAACTCGGCCAAGGCAAGAAGGCCCTGCCTGTCGTAAGAGGCGACTAATAGGTCGGAGTCGAGAGGTGAAGAATGTATGTGTGTGTGCCTGTGTGCGTGTTTGTGTGTGTGTGAGTGTATGTGTGTGTGCGTGCGTGTGTGCGTGTGTGAGTATGTGTGTGTGTGTCCGTTCGTCTTGCAGAGATAAGAACACGGCCGAGGCAAGAAGGCCGTGCCTGTCGTGAGAGGCGACTAATAGGTAGGATTAGAGAAGTGAAGAATGTATGTGTGTGCGTGTGTGCGTGTTTGTGTGTCTGTGAGTGTATGTGTGTGTGCGTGTGTGCGTGCGTGTGTGTGTGTGTGTGTGTGAGTGTGTGTGTGTATGTGTGTGTGTGTGTGTCCCTTCGCTCGCAGAGATAAGAAAAAAGCGGTGGCAAGAAGGCCATGCCTGTCGTAAGAGGCGACTAATGGATAGGAGTCGAGAGGTGGAGAGTGTGTGCGTGTGCGTGTGCGTGTGCGTGTGTGTGTGCGTGTGTGTGTGTGTCCGTTTGGCTTGCAGAGATAAGAACACGGCCGTCTCAAGAAGTCCCTGCCTGTCGTAAGAGGAGAATAATGGGTAGGAGTCGAGAGGTAAAGAGTGTATGTGTGTGTGTGCGTGTGTGCGTGTGTGTGTGTGTCCCTTCGGCTCGCAGAGATAAGAATACGGCCGTGGCAAGAAGGCCATGCCTGCTGTAAGGAGCGACTAATGGGTAGGAGTCGAGAGGTGAAGAGTATACGTGTGTGTGTGTATGTTTGTGTGTGTGTGCGTGTGTGAGTGTGTGTGTGTGTATCTATGTGTGTGTCCGTTTGGCTCGCAGAGATAAGAACACGGCCGTGGCAAGAAGGCCCTGCCTGTCGTAAGAGGCGACTAATGGGTAGGAGTCGAGAGGTAAAGAGTGTATGTGTGTGTGTGCGTGTGTGCGTGTGTGTGTGTCCGGTCGGCTCGCAGAGATAAGAACACGGCCGTGGCAAGAAGGCCCTGCCTGTCGTAAGAGGCGACTAATGGGTAGGAGTCGAGAGGTAAAGAGTGTATGTGTGTGTGTGTGTGTGTGCGTGTGTGTGTGCGTGTGTGAGTGTGTGTGTGTCCGGTCGGCTCGCAAAGATAAGAACACGGCCGTGGCAAAAAGGCCCTGCCTGTCGAAAGAGGCGACTAATGGGTAGGAGTGGAGAGGTGAAGAGTTTATGTGTGCGTGTGTGTGTGCATTTGTGTGTGCGTGTGTGAGTGTGTGTGTATGTATGTGTGTCCGTTCGGCTTGCAGAGATGAGAACACAGCCGAGGCAAGAAGGCCCTGCCTGTCGTAAGAGGCGAGTAATAGGTAAGAGTCGAGAGGTGAAGAGTTTAGGTGTGTGTGTGTGTGTGTGTGAGTGTGTGTGTGTGTGTGTCTGTATGGCTCGCAGAGATAAAAACACGGCCGTGGCAAAAAGGCCCTGCCTGTCGTAAGAGACGACTAATGGGTAGGAGTCGAGAGGTGAAGAGTGTATGTGTGTGTGTGTGCGTGTGTGCGTGTGTGAGTGTGTGTGTGTGTGTCCGTTCGGCTCGCAGAGATAAGAATACGGCCGTGGCAAGAAGGCCATGCCTGTCGAAAGAGGCGACTAATGGGTAGGAGTCGAGAGGTAAAGAGTGTTTGTGTGTGTGTGCGTGTGTGCGTGTGTGTGTGTGTCCCTTCGGCTCGCAGAGATAAGAATACGGCCGTGGCAAGAAGGCCATGCCTGCTGTAAGGAGCGACTAATGGGTAGGAGTCGAGAGGTGAAGAGTATACGTGTGTGTGTGTATGTTTGTGTGTGTGTGCGTGTGTGAGTGTGTGTGTGTATCTATGTGTGTGTCCGTTTGGCTCGCAGAGATAAGAATACGGCCGAAGCAAGAAGGCCATGCTTGTCGTAAGTGGCGACTAATGAGTAGAAGTCGAGGGGTGAAGAGTGTATTTGTGTGTGTGTGTGTGTGTGCGTGTGTGTGTGCGTGTGTGAGGGTGTGTGTGTATGTGTGTGTGTGTGTGTCCGTTCGGCTTGCAGAGATAAGAATACGGCCGAGACAAGAAGGCCCTGCATGCCGTAAGGGGCTTCTCAAAGGTAGGAGTCGAGAGGTGAAGAGTGATTGTGTGTGTATGTGTATGTATGTGCATGTGTGCGTGTGTGCGCGTGTGTGTGTGCGTGTGTGAGTGTGTGTGTATGTGTCTGTGTGTTCTTTGGGTCGCAGAGGTAAGAATACAGCCGTGGCAAGAAGGCCATGCCTGTCGTAAGAGGCGACTAATGGGTAGGAATCGAGAGGTGAAGAGTGTATGTGTGCGTGTGTGTGTGTGTGTGTGAGTATGTGTGTGTGTATGTGTATGTGTGTGTGTATCCCTTCGGCTCACAGAGATAAGAATACGGTCGTGGCAAGAAGGTCATGCCTGCTGTAAGGAGCGACTAATGGGTAGGAGTCGATAGGTGAAGAGTGAACGTGTGTGTAAGTGTGTGTGCATGTATGTGTGTCCGTTCGGCTTGCAGAGATAAGAATACAGCGAGGCAAGAAGGCCCTGCCTGTCGTAAGGGGCGAGTAATAGGTAGGAGTCGTGAGGTGAAGAGTGTAGGTGTGTGTTTGTCCGTGTGTGTGAGTGTGTGTGTGTCCGTTCGGCTCGCAAAGATAAGAATACGGCGGTGGCAAGAAGGCCCTGCCTGTCGTAAGAGGCGACTAATGGGTAGGAGTTGAGAGGTGAAGAGTTCATGTGTGTGTGTGCATGTGCGTGTGCGTGTGTGAGTGTGTGTTTATGTATGTGTGTCCGTTCGGCTTGCAGAGATAAGAATACAGCCGAGGCAAGAAGGCCCTGCCTGTCGTAAGGGGCAAGTAATAGGTAAGAGTCGAGAGGTGAAGAGTGTAGGTATGTGTGTGTGTGTGAGTGTGTGTGTGTGTGTGTCTGTATGGCTCGCAGAGATAAAAACACGGCCGTGGCAAAAAGGCCCTGCCTGTCTTAAGAGACGACTAATGGGTAGGAGTCGAGAGGTAAAGCGTGTATGTGTGTGTGCGTGTGTGCGTGCGTGTGTGTGTCTGTGAGTGTGTGTGTGTGTGTATGTGTGTCCCTTCGCCTCGCAGAGAAAAGAAAACAGCGGTGGCAAGAATGCCATGCCTGTCGTAAGAGGTGACTAATGGGTAGGAGTCGAGAGGTGAAGAGTGTATGTGTGTGTGCGTGTGTGTGTGTTTGTGCGTTTGTAAGTGTGTGTGTATGTATGTAAGTGTCCGTTCGGCTCGCAGAGATTAGAATACGGTCGAGGAAAGAAGGACATGCCTGTCGTAAAAGGCGACTAATAGGTAGGAGTCGAGAGGTGAAGAGTGTATTTGTGTGTGTGTGTGTGTGTGCGTGCGTGTGTGTGTGAGTGTGTGTATCCGTTCGGCTTGCAGAGATAAGAATACGGCCGGGGCAAGAAGGCCCTGCCTCTCGTAAGAGGCGACCAAAAGGGAGGAGTCGAGAGTTGAATAGTGTATGTGTGTGTGTGACTGTGTGTGTCCGCTTGGCTCGCAGATATAAAAATACGGCCGTGGCAAGAAGGCCCTGCCTGTCTTAAGAGGCGACCAATGGATAGGAGTCGAGAGGTGGAAAGTGTGTGCGTGTGCGTGTGTGCGTGTGTGTGTGCGTGTGTGTGTGAGTGTGTGTGCGTCCGTTCGGCTCGCAGAGATTAGAACACGGCCGTAGCAAAAAGTCCCTGAATGTCGTAAGAGGCGACTAATGGGTAGGAGTCGAGAGGTGGAGCGTGTATGTGTGTGTGTGTGTGCGAGTGTGTGTGTGTGTGTGTGTGTGTGTGTCTGTTCGGCTCGCAGAGATAAGAAAACGTCCGTGGCAAGAAGGCCCTGCCGTTCGTAAGAGCAGAATAATGGGTAGGAGTCGAGGGGTGAAGAGTGTATGTGTGTGTGTTTGTGTGCGTGTGTGCGTGCGTGTGTAAGTGTGTGTGTGAGTGTGTGTGTGTCAGTGTGTGTGTGTCCGGTCGGCTCGCAGAGATATGAACACGGCTGTGGCAAAAAGGCTCTGCCTGTCGTAAGAGGAGAATAATGGGTAGGAGTCGAGAGGTGAAGAGTGTATGTGTGTGTGTGCGCGCGTGTGTGTGTGTGTATGTGTATGTGTGTGTGTGTGTGCGTGTCTCTTCTGCTCGCAGAGGTACGAATACGGCCGTGGCAAGAAGGCCATGCCTGCTGTAAGGAGCAACTAATGGGTAGGAATCGAGAGTTGAAGAGTGTACCTGTGTGTGAGTGTGTGTGTGTGTGCGTGTGTGAGTGTATGTGTGTGTGTGTCCGTTCGGCTTGCAGAGATAAGAATACAGCCGTGGCAAGAAGGCCCTGCCTGTCGTTTAGAAGAGTTTAGGTGTGTGTGTGTGGTTGTGAGTGTGTGTGTGTGGTTGTGAGTGTGTGTGTGTGTGTGTGTCTGTATGGCTCGCAGAAGTAAAAACACGGCCGTGGCAAAAAGGCCCTGCCTGTCGTAAGAGACGACTAATGGGTAGGAGTCGAGAGGTGAAGAGTGTATGTGTGTGTGTGTGTGTGTGTGCGTGTGTGCGTGTGTGAGTGTGTGTGTGTGTCCGTTGGCTCGCAGAGATAAGAATACGGCCGTGGCAAGAAGCCCTGCCTGTCGTAAGAGGCGACTAATGGGTAGGAGTCGAGAGGTGAAGAATGAATGTGTGTGTCTGTGTGTGCGTGTGTGTGTGAGTGTGTGTGTGTGCGTGTGTGAGTGTGTGTGTATGTATGTGTGTCCGTTCGGCCTGCATAGGTAAGAATACAGCCGAGGCAAGAAGGCCCTGCCTGTCGTAAGGTGCGAGTAATAGGTAGGAGTCGAGAGGTGAAGAGTGTAGGTGTGTGTGTGTGTGTGAATGTGTATGTGTGTCTGTATGGCTCGCAAAGATAAGAACACGGCCGTGGCAAAAAGGCTCTGCCTGTCGAAAGAGGCGTATAATGGGTAGGAGTGGAGAGGTGAAGAATTTATGTGTGTGTGTGTGTGTGTGTGTGCATGTGTGTGTGCGTGTGTGAGTGTATGTATGTGTGTCCGTTCGGCTTGCAGAGATAAGAACACAGCCGAGGCAAGAAGTCCCTGCCTGTCGTAAGAGGCGAGTAATAGGTAAGAGTCGAGAGGTGAAGAGTTTAGGTGTGTGTGTGTGTGTGTGAGTGTGTGTGTGTGTGTCTGTATGGCTCGCAGAGATAAAAACACGGCCGTGGCAAAAAGGCCCTGCCTGTCTTAAGAGACGACTAATGGGTAGGAGTCGAGAGGTGAAGAGTGTATGTGTGTGTGCGTCTGTGCGTGTGTGAGTGTGTGTGTGTGTGTGTCCGTTCGGCTCGCAGAGATAAGAATACGGCCGTATCAAGAAGGCCCTATCTGTCGTAGGAGGCGACTAATGGGTAGGAGTCGAAAGGTGAAGAGTGTATGTGTGTGTGTGTGCGTGTGTGTGTGTGTGTGTGAGTGTGTGTGTGTGTGCGTGTGTGAGTGTGTGTGTATGTATGTGTGTCCGTTCGGCCTGCAGAGATAAGAATACAGCCGAGGCAAGAAGGCCCTGCCTGTCGTAAGGGGCGAGTAATAGGTAGGAGTCGAGAGGTGAAGAGTGTATGTGTGTGTGTGCGTGTGTGCGTGTGTGTGCTTGTGTGAGTGTGTGTGTGTGTCCGGTCGTCTCGCAGAGATAAGAACACGGCCGTGGCAACAAGGCCCTGCCTGTCGTAAGAGGCGACTAATGGGTACGAGTCGAGAGGTGAAGAGTGTATGTGTGTGTGCGTGTGTGCGTGTGTGTGGTGTGTGAGTGTGTGTGTGTATTTGTGTGTGTGAGTGTGTGTGTGTCCAGTAGGCTCGCAGAGATAAGAACACGGCCGTGGCAAGAAGGCCCTGCCTGTTGTCAGAGGCGACTAATGGGTAGGAGTCGAGTGCTGAAGAGTGTATATGTGTGTGTGCGTGTGTGCGTGTGTGTGCGTGTGTAAGTGTGTGTGTATGTTTGTGTGTCCGTTTGGATTGCAGAGATAAGAATACGGCCAAGGCAAGAAGACCCTGCCTTTTGTAAGGGGCGACTAATAGGTAGGAGACGAGAGGTGAATAGTGTATGTGTGTATGCGTGTGTGCGTGTGTGTGTGCGTGTGTGAGTATGTGTGTGTGTCCGTTTGGCTTGCAGAGATAAGAATACGGCCGAGGCAAGAAGGCCCTGCCTCTTGTAAGGGGCGACTAATAGGTAGGAGTCGAGAGGTGAAGAGTGTATGTGTGCGTGCGTGTGTGCGTGTGTGTGTGAGTGTGTGTGTATGTGTATGTGTGTCCCTTTGGCTCGCAGAGATAGGAAATCAGCGGTTTCAAGAAGGCCATGCCTATCGTAAGAGGTGACTAATGGGTAGGAGTCGAGAGGTGAAGAGTGTATGTGTCTGTGTGTATGTGTGTGTGTGTCCGTTTGGCTTGCAGAGATAAGAATACGGCCGAGGCAAGAAGGCCCTGCCTGTCTTAAGAGGCGACTAATGGATAGGAGTCGAGAGGTGAAGAGTGTATGTGTGTGTGCGCGCGTGTGTGTGTGTGTGTGCCTGTGTGCGTGTGTTTGTCTGTGCGTGTGTGTGTGTGTCCGTTCGGCTCGCAGAGATAAGAATACGTCCGTGGCAAGAAGGCCCTGCCTGTCTTAAGATGCGACTAATGGATAGGAATCGAGAGGTGGAGAATGTGTGCGTGTGGGTGTGCGTGTGCGTGTGTGCGTGTGTGCCTGTGTGCGTGTGTTTGTGTGTGCGTGTGTGTGTGTGTGTCCGTTCGGCTTGCAGAGATAAGAACACGGCCGTGGCAAGAAGTCCCTGCCTGTCGTAAGAGGAGAATAATGGGTAGAAGTCGAGAGGTGAATAGTGTATTTGTGCTTGCGTGTGTGTGTTTGTGTGTAAGTGTGTGTGTGTGTGTCCGTTCGGCTCGCAGAGATAAGAATGCGTTCGTTGCAAGAAGGCCCTGCCTGTCTTAAGAGGCGACTAATGGATAGGAGTCGAGAGGTGGAGAGTGTGTGCGTGTGCGTGTACGTGTGCGTGTGTGCGTGTGTGCCTGTGTGCGTGTGTTTGTGTGTGCGTGTGTGTGTGTCCGGTCGGCTCGCTGAAATGAGAACACGGCCGTGGCAAGAAGGCCCTGCCTGTCGTAAGAGGCGACTAATGGGTAGGAGTCGGGAGGTGAAGAGTGTATGTGTGTGTGTGTGTACGTGTGTGCGTGTGTGTGTGCGTGTGTGAGTATGTGTGTGTGTCCGTTCGGCTTGCAGAGATAAGAATACGTCCGTGGCAAGAAGTCCCTGAATGTCGTAAGAGGCGACTAATGGGTAGGAGTCGAGAGGTTAAGAGTGTATGTGTATGTGTGTGTGCGTGTGTGGGTGTGTGTGTGTTTGTGCGTGTGTAAATATGTGTTTGTATGTATGTGTGTGTCCATTCGGTTCGCAAAGATTAGAATACGGCCGAGGCAAGAAGGCCCTGCCTCTTGTAAGGGGCGACTAATAGGTAGGAGTCGAGAGGTGAATAGTGTATGTGTATGTGTGTGTGCGTGTGTGGGTGTGTGTGTGTTTGTGCGTGTGTAAATGTATGTGTGTATGTATGTGTGTGTCCATTAGGTTCGCAGAAATTAGAATACGGCCGAGGCAAGAAGGCCATGCCTGTCGTAAGAGGCGACTAATGGGTAGGAGTCGAGAGGTGAAAAGTGTATTTGTGTGTGTGCGTGTGTGTGCGTGTGTGCGTGCTTGTGTGTGTGAGTGTGTGTGTGTATGTGTGTGTGTCCGTTTGGCTTGCAGAGATAAGAATACGGCCGAGGCAAGAAGGCCCTGCCTGTCTTAAGAGGCGACTAATGGATAGGAGTCGAGAGGTGAAGAGGGTGTGCGTGTGCGTGTACGTGTGCGTGTGTGCGTGTGTGCCTGTGTGCGTGTGTTTGTCTGTGCGTGTGTGTGTGTGTCCGGTCGGCTCGCTGAAATGAGAACACGGCCGTGGCAAGAAGGCCCTGCCTGTCGTAAGAGGCGACTAATGGGTAGGAGTCGAGAGGTTAAGAGTGTATGTGTATGTGTGTGTGTTTGTGCGTGTGTAAATGTGTGTGTGTATGTAGGTATGTGTTCATTCGGCTTGCAGAGATAAGAATACGGCCGAGGCAAGAAGGCCCTGCCTGTCTTAAGAGGTGACTAATGGATAGAAATCGAAAGGTGGAGAGTGTGTGCGTGTGCGTGTGCGTGTGCGTGTGCGTGTGCGTGTGTGCGTGTGTGTGTGTGCGTGTGAGCGTGCGTGTGTGTTTGAGTGTGTGTGTATGTCCGTTTGGCTCGCAGAGATAAGAACATGGCCGTAGCAAGAAGGCCCTGCCTGTTATAAGAAGCGACTAATGGGTAGGAGTCGAGAGGTAAAGAGTGTATGTGTGTGTGCGTGTGTGCGTGTGTGTGTGCGTGTGTGTATGTGTGTGTGTCCGTTCGGCTTGCAGAGATAAGAATACGGCTTAGGCAAGAAGGCCCTGCCTGTCTTAAGAGGTGACTAATGGATTGGAGTCGAGAGGTGGAGAGTGTGTGCGTGTGCGTATGCGTGTGCGTGTGAGTGTGCGTGTGCGTGTGTGCGTGTGTGTGTGTGTGTGTGTGCGTGTGTGAGTATGTGTGTGTGTCCGTTCGGCTTGCAGAGATAAGAATACGTCCGTGGCAAGAAGTCCCTGAATGTCGTAAGAGGCGACTAATGGGTAGGAGTCGAGAGGTTAATAGTGTATATGTGTGTGTGTGTGAGTGTGTGTGTGTCTGTTCGGCTTGCAGAGATAAGAACACGGCCAAGGCAAGAAGACCCTGCCTGTCGTAAGAGGAGAGTAATGGGTAGGAGTCGAGAGGTGGAGAGTGTGTGCGTGTGCGTGTGCGTGTGCGAGTGCGTGTGTGTGTGTGCGTGTGTGTGTGTGTGTCCGTTCGGCTTGCAGAGATAAGAACACGGCCGTGGCAAGTAGTCCCTGCCTGTCGTAAGAGGAGAATAATGGGTAGGAGTCGAGAGGTGGAGAGTGTGTGCGTGTGCGTGTGCGTGTGCGAGTGCGTGTGTGTGTGTGCGTGTGTGTGTGTGTGTGTCCGTTCGGCTTGCAGAGATAAGAACACGGCCGTGGCAAGAAGTCCCTGCCTGTCGTAAGAGGAGAATACTGGGTAGGAGTCGAGAGGTGAAGAGTGTATGTGTGTGTGTGTGCGTGTGTGCGTACGTGTGTGAGTGTGTGTGTGAATGTGTGTGTGTGTCAGTGTGTGTGTCCGGTCGGCTCGCAGAGATAAGAACACGGCCGTAGCAAGAAGTCCCTGCCTGTCGTAAGAGGCGACTAATGAATAGGAGTCGAGAGGTGAAGAGTGTATGTGTCTTTGTGTGTGTGCGTGTGTTTGTGCGTGTGTGAGTATGTGTGTGTATTTGTGTGTGTGTGTCCGTTTGGCTTGCAGAGATATGAATACGGCCGAGGCAAGAAGGCCCTGCCTGTCTTAAGAGGCGACTAATGGATAGGAGTCGAGAGGTGGAGAGTGTGTGCGTGTGCGTGTACGTGTGCGTGTGTGCGTGTGTGCCTGTGTGCGTGTGTTTGTGTGTGCGTGTGTGTGTGTCCGTTCGGCTTGCAGAGATAAGAACACGGCCGTGGCAAGAAGTCCCTGCCTGTCGTAAGAGGAGAATAATGGGTAGGAGTCGAGAAGTGAAGAGTGTATGTGTGTGTTTGCGTGTGTGAGTACGTGTGTGAGTGTGTGTGTGAATGTGTGTGTGTGTCAGTGTGTGTGTGCCCGGTCGGCTCGCAGAGATAAGAACACGGCCGTGGCAAGAAGTCCCTGCCTGTCGTAAGAGGCGACTAATGAATAGGAGTCGAGAGGTGAAGAGTGTATGTGTCTTTGTGTGTGTGCGTGTGTTTGTGCGTGTGTGAGTATGTGTGTGTATGTGTGTGTGTCCGTTTGGCTTGCAGAGATAAGAATACGGCCGAGGCCAGAAGGCCCTGCCTCTTGTAAGGGTCAACTAAAAAGTAGGAGTCGAGAGGTGAAGAGTGTATGTGTGTGTGTGCGTGTGTGCGTGTGTGTGTGCGTGTGTGTGGGTGTGTGAGTATGTGTGTGTGTTAGTTTGGCTTGCAGAGATGAGAACACGACCGTGGCAAGAAGGCCCTGCTTATCGTAAGAGGCGACTAAAAGGTAGGAGTCGAGAGGTGAAGAGTGTATGTGTGTGAGCGTGTGTGCGTGTGTGTGTTTGTGCGTGTGTGTGTATAAGTGTGTGTGTCCGTTCGGCTTGCAGAGATATGAATACGGCCGGGGCAAGAAGGCCCTGCCTCTCGTAAGAGGCGACTAAAAGGTAGGGGTCGAGAGGTGAAGAGTGTATGTGTGTGTGTGTGTGAGTGTGTGTGTTTGTCCGCTCGGCTCGCAGAGATAAGATTACGGCCGTGGCAAGAAGGCCCTGCCTGTCTTAAGAGGCGGCTAATGGATATTAGTCGAGAGGTGGAGAGTGTGTGCGTGTGCGTGTGCGTGTGTGTGGGTGCGTGTGTGTGCGTGTGTGCGTGTGTGTGTGTGAGTGTGTGTGTGTCCGTTCGGCTCGCAGAGATAAGAACACGGCCGTGGCAAGAAGTCCCTGAATGTCGTAAGAGGCGACTAATGGGTAGGAGTCGAGAGGTAAAGCTTGTATGTGTGTGTATGTGTGTGTGCGAGTGTGTGTGTGTGTGTCCGTTTGGCCCGCAGAGATAAGAACACGTCCGTAGCAAGAAGGCCCTGCCTGGCGTAAGAGGCGACTAATGGATAGGAGTCGAGAGGTGGAGAGTGTGTGCGTGTACGTGTGCGTGCGTGTTTAAGTGTGTGTGTATGTGAGTGTGTGAGTGTGTGTGTGTGCTGTCGGCTCGCAGAGATAAGAACACAGCCGTGGCAAGAAGGCCCTGCCTGTCGTAAGAGGCGAGTAATAAGTAGGAGTCGAGAGGTGAAGAGTGTATGTGTGTGTGTGCGTGTGTACTTGTGTGTGTGCGTGTGTGAGTATGTGTGTGTGTTAGTTCGGCTTGCAGAAATAAGAACACGACCGAGGCAAGAAGGCCCTGCCTATCGTAAGAGGCGACTAATAGGTAGGAGTCGAGAGGTGAAGAGTGTATGTTTGTGTGCGTGTGTGCGTGTGTGTGTGCGTGTGTGAGTATGTGTGTGTGTCCGTTCGGCTTGCAGAGATAAGAATACGGCCGTGGCAAAAAGGCCATGCTTGCTGTAAGGAGCGACTAATTGGTAGTAGTCGATAGGTGAAGAGTGTATGTGTGTGTGCGTGTGTGCGTGTATGTGTGTTTGTGCGTGTGTGAGTGTGTGTGTATAAGTGTGTGTGTCCGTTCGGCTTGCAGAGATATGAATACGGCCGGGGCAAGAAGGCCCTGCCTCTCGTAAGAGGCGACTAAAAGGTAGGGGTCGAGAGGTGAAGAGTGTATGTGTGTGTGTGTGTAAGTGTGTGTGTTTGTCCGCTCGGCTCGCAGAGATAGGATTACGGCCGTGGCAAGAAGGCCCTGCCTGTCTTAAGAGGCGGCTAATGGATAGGAGTCGAGAGGTGGAGAGTTTGTGCGTGTGCGTGTGTGTGGGTGCGTGTGTGTGCGTGTGTGCGTGTGTTTGTGTGAGTCTGTGTGTGTCCGTTCGGCTCGCAGAGATAAGAACACGGCCGTGGCAAGAAGTCCCTGAATGTCGTAAGAGGCGACTAATGGGTAGGAGTCGAGAGGTGAAGCGTGTATGTGTGTGTATGTGTGTGTGCGTGTGTGCGTGTGTGGGCGTGTGTGAGTGTGTGTGTATGTGTGTGTATCCGTTTGACTTGCAGAGATAAGAATACGGCCGAGGCCAGAAGGCTCTGCCTCTTGTAAGTGTCGACTAATAAGTAGGAGTCGAGAGGTGAAGAGTGTATGTGTGTGTGCGTGTGTGCGTGTGTGTGTGCGTGTGTGTGCGTGTGTGAGTATGTGTGTGTGTTAGTTTGGCTTGCAGAGATGAGAACACGACCGCGGCAAGAAGGCCCTGCTTATCGTAAGAGGCGACTAAAAGGTAGGAGTCGAGAGGTGAAGAGTGTATGTGTGTGTGCGTGTGTGAGTGTGTGTGTTTGTGCGTGTGTGAGTGTGTGTGTATATGTGTGTGTGTGTCCGTTCGGCTTGCAGAGATATGAATACGGCCGGGGCAAGAAGGCCCTGCCTCTCGTAAGAGGCGACTAAAAGGTAGGGGTCGAGAGGTGAAGAGTGTATATGTGTGTGTGTGTGTTTGTCCGCTCGGCTCGCAGAGATAAGATTACGGCCGTGGCAAGAAGGCCCTGCCTGTCTTAAGAGGCGGCTAATGGATAGGAGTCGAGAGGTGGAGAGTGTGTGCGTGTGCGTGTGCGTGTGTGTGGGTGCGTGTGTGTGCGTGTGTGTGTGTGAGTGTGTGTGTGTCCGTTCGGCTCGCAGAGATAAGAACACGGCCGTGGCAAGAAGTCCCTGAATGTCGTAAGAGGCGACTACTGGGTAGGAGTCGAGAGGTAAAGCGTGTATGTGTGTGTATGTGTGTGTGCGAGTGTGTGTGTGTGTGTCCATTTGGCCCGCAGAGATAAGAACACGTCCGTAGCAAAAAGGCCCTGCCTGTCGTAAGAGGCGACTAATGGATAGGAGTCGAGAGGTGGAGAGTGTGTGCGTGTACGTGTGCGTGCGTGTTTAAGTGTGTGTGTATGTGAGTGTGTGAGTGTGTGTGTGTGCGGTCGGCTCGCAGAGATAAGAACACAGCCGTGGCAGAAGGCCCTGCCTCTCGTAAGAGGCGACCAAAAGGAAGGGGTCGAGAGGTGAAGAGTGTATGTGTGTATGTGTGTGAGTGTGTGTGTTTGTCCGCTCGGCTCGCAGAGATAAGATTACGGCCGTGGCAGAAGGCCCTGCCTGTCTTAAGAGGTGGCTTATGGATAGGAGTCGAGAGGTGGAGAGTGTGTGCGTGTGCGTGTGCGTGTGTGTGTGTGCGTGTGTGAGTATGTGTGTGTGTTAGTTCGGCTTGCAGAAATAAGAACACGACCGAGGCAAGAAGGCCCTGCCTATCGTAAGAGGCGACTAATAGGTAGGAGTCGAGAGGTGAAGAGTGTATGTTTGTGTGCGTGTGTGCGTGTGTGTGTGCGTGTGTGAGTATGTGTGTGTGTCCGTTCGGCTTGCAGAGATAAGAATACGGCCGTGGCAAAAAGGCCATGCTTGCTGTAAGGAGTGACTAATTGGTAGTAGTCGATAGGTGAAGAGTGTATGTGTGTGTGCGTGTGTGCGTGTATGTGTGTTTGTGCGTGTGTGAGTGTGTGTATAAGTGTGTGTGTCCGTTCGGCTTGCAGAATTATGAATACGGCCGGGGCAAGAAGGCCCTGCCTCTCGTAAGAGGCGACCAAAAGGAAGGGGTCGAGAGGTGAAGAGTGTATGTGTGTATGTGTGTGAGTGTGTGTGTTTGTCCGCTCGGCTGGCAGAGATAAGATTACGGCAGTGGCAGAAGGCCCTGCCTGTCTTAAGAGGTGGCTTATGGATAGGATTCGAGAGGTGGAGAGTGTGTGCGTGTGCGTGTGTGTGGGTGCGTGTGTGTGCGTGTGTGCGTGTGTTTGTGTGAGTGTGTGTGTGTCCGTTCGGCTCGCAGAGATAAGAACACGGCCGTGGCAAGAAGTCCCTGAATGTCGTAAGAGGCGACTAATGGGTAGGAGTCGAGAGGTGAAGCGTGTATGTGTGTGTATGTGTGTGTGCGAGTGTGTGTGTGTGTGTCGCCGTTTGGCTCGCAGAGATAAGAACACGTCCGTAGCAAGAAGGCCCTGCCTGTCGTAAGAGGCGACTAATGGATAGGAGTCGAGAGGTGGAGAGTGTGTGCGTGTACGTGTGCGTGCGTGTTTATGTGTGTGTGTATGTGAGTGTGTGAGTGTGTCTGTGTGCGGTCGGCTCGCAGAGATAAGAACACAGCCGTGGCAAGAAGGCCCTGCCTGTCGTAAGAGGCAAGTAATAAGTAGGAGTCGAGAGGTGAAGAGTGTATGTGTGTGTGTGCGTGTGTGCGTGTGTGTGTGCGTGTGTGAGTATGTGTGTGTGTTAGTTCGGCTTGCAGAAATAAGAACACGACCGAGGCAAGAAGGCCCTGCCTATCGTAAGAGGCGACTAATAGGTAGGAGTCGAAAGGTGAAGAGTGTATGTTTGTGTGCGTGTGTGCGTGTGTGTGTGCGTGTGTGAGTATGTGTGTGTGTCCGTTCGGCTTGCAGTGATAAGAACACGGCCAAGGCAAGAAGGCCCTGCCTATCGTAAGAGGCGACTAATTGGTAGGAGTCGAGAGGTGAAGAGTGTATGTGTGTGTGTGCGTGTGTGCGTGTGTGTGTGCGTGTGTGAGTATGTGTGTGTGTTAGTTCGGCTTGCAGAAATAAGAACACGACTGAGGCAAGAAGGCACTGCCTATCGTAAGAGGCGACTAATAGGTAGGAGTTGAGAGGTGAAGAGTGTATGTTTGTGTGCGTGTGTGCGTGTGTGTGTGCGTGTGTGAGTATGTGTGTGTGTGTTTGTTCGGCTTGCAGTGATAAGAACACGGCCAAGGCAAGAAGGCCCTGCCTATCGTAAGAGGCGACTAATAGGTAGGAGTCGAGAGGTGAAGAATGTATGTGTGTGTGCGTGTGGGCGTGTTTGTGTGTGTGTGAGTGTATGTGTGTGTGCGTGTGTGCGTGCGTGTGTGTGTGTGTTTGTGAGTGTGTGTGTATGTATGTGTGTGTGTCCCTTCAGCTCGCAGAGATAAGAAAAGAGCCGTGGCAAGAAAGCGATGCAAATCGTACGGGGCGACTAATGGATAGGAGTCGAGAAGGCGAAGAGTGGGCGACTAATAAGTAGGAGTCGAGAGGTGAAAAGTGTATGTGTGTGTGCGTGTGTGCGTGTGTGTGTGCGTGTGTGAGTATGTGTGTGTGTTAGTTCGGCTTGCAGAGATAAAAACACGACCGAGGCAAGAAGGCCCTGAATGTCGTAAGAGGCGACTAATGGGTAGGAGTCGAGAGGTGGAGCGTGTATGTGTGTGTGTGTGTGTGTGCGAGTGTGTGTGTGTGTGTCTGTTCGGCTCGCAGAGATAAGAATACATCCGTGGCAAGAAGGCCCTGCCTGTCGTAAGAGCAGAATAATGGGTAGGAGTCGAGGGGTGAAGAGTGTATGTGTGTGTGTTTGTGTGCGTGTGTGCGTGCGTGTGTGAGTGTGTGTGTGAGTGTGTGTGTGTCAGTGTGTGCGTGTCCGGTCGGCTCGCAGAGATATGAACACGGCCGTGGCAAAAAGGCTCTGCCTGTCGTAAGAGGAGAATAATGGGTAGGAGTCGAGAGGTTGAGAGTGTATGTGTGTGTGTGCGCGCGTGTGTGTGTGTGTATGTGTATGTGTGTGTGTGTGTGTGTGTGTGCGTGTCTCTTCTGCTCGCAGAGGTACGAATACGGCCGTGGCAAGAAGGCCATGCCTGCTGTAAGGAGCAACTAATGGGTAGAAATCGAGAGTTGAAGAGTGTACGTGTGTGTGAGTGTGTGTGTGTGTGTGCGTGTGTGAGTGTATGTGTGTGTGTGTCCGTTCGGCTTGCAGAGATAAGAATACAGCCGTGGCAAGAAGGCCCTGCCTGTCGTTTAGAAGAGTTTAGGTGTGTGTGTGTGGTTGTGAGTGTGTGTGTGTGGTTGTGAGTGTGTGTGAGTGTGTGTGTGTCTGTTCGGCTTGCAGAGATAAGAACACGGCCAAGGCAAGAAGACCCTGCCTGTCGTAAGAGGAGAGTAATGGGTAGGAGTCGAGAGGTGGAGAGTGTGTGCGTGTGCGTGTGCGTGTGCGAGTGCGTGTGTGTGTGTGCGTGTGTGTGTGTGTGTGTCCGTTCGGCTTGCAGAGATAAGAACACGGCCGTGGCAAGTAGTCCCTGCCTGTCGTAAGAGGAGAATAATGGGTAGGAGTCGAGAGGTGGAGAGTGTGTGCGTGTGCGTGTGCGTGTGCGAGTGCGTGTGTGTGTGTGCGTGTGTGTGTGTGTGTGTCCGTTCGGCTTGCAGAGATAAGAACACGGCCGTGGCAAGAAGTCCCTGCCTGTCGTAAGAGGAGAATACTGGGTAGGAGTCGAGAGGTGAAGAGTGTATGTGTGTGTGTGTGCGTGTGTGCGTACGTGTGTGAGTGTGTGTGTGAATGTGTGTGTGTGTCAGTGTGTGTGTCCGGTCGGCTCGCAGAGATAAGAACACGGCCGTAGCAAGAAGTCCCTGCCTGTCGTAAGAGGCGACTAATGAATAGGAGTCGAGAGGTGAAGAGTGTATGTGTCTTTGTGTGTGTGCGTGTGTTTGTGCGTGTGTGAGTATGTGTGTGTATTTGTGTGTGTGTGTCCGTTTGGCTTGCAGAGATATGAATACGGCCGAGGCAAGAAGGCCCTGCCTGTCTTAAGAGGCGACTAATGGATAGGAGTCGAGAGGTGGAGAGTGTGTGCGTGTGCGTGTACGTGTGCGTGTGTGCGTGTGTGCCTGTGTGCGTGTGTTTGTGTGTGCGTGTGTGTGTGTCCGTTCGGCTTGCAGAGATAAGAACACGGCCGTGGCAAGAAGTCCCTGCCTGTCGTAAGAGGAGAATAATGGGTAGGAGTCGAGAAGTGAAGAGTGTATGTGTGTGTTTGCGTGTGTGCGTACGTGTGTGAGTGTGTGTGTGAATGTGTGTGTGTGTCAGTGTGTGTGTGCCCGGTCGGCTCGCAGAGATAAGAACACGGCCGTGGCAAGAAGTCCCTGCCTGTCGTAAGAGGCGACTAATGAATAGGAGTCGAGAGGTGAAGAGTGTATGTGTCTTTGTGTGTGTGCGTGTGTTTGTGCGTGTGTGAGTATGTGTGTGTATGTGTGTGTGTCCGTTTGGCTTGCAGAGATAAGAATACGGCCGAGGCCAGAAGGCCCTGCCTCTTGTAAGGGTCAACTAAAAAGTAGGAGTCGAGAGGTGAAGAGTGTATGTGTGTGTGTGCGTGTGTGCGTGTGTGTGTGCGTGTGTGTGGGTGTGTGAGTATGTGTGTGTGTTAGTTTGGCTTGCAGAGATGAGAACACGACCGTGGCAAGAAGGCCCTGCTTATCGTAAGAGGCGACTAAAAGGTAGGAGTCGAGAGGTGAAGAGTGTATGTGTGTGAGCGTGTGTGCGTGTGTGTGTTTGTGCGTGTGTGTGTATAAGTGTGTGTGTCCGTTCGGCTTGCAGAGATATGAATACGGCCGGGGCAAGAAGGCCCTGCCTCTCGTAAGAGGCGACTAAAAGGTAGGGGTCGAGAGGTGAAGAGTGTATGTGTGTGTGTGTGTGAGTGTGTGTGTTTGTCCGCTCGGCTCGCAGAGATAAGATTACGGCCGTGGCAAGAAGGCCCTGCCTGTCTTAAGAGGCGGCTAATGGATATTAGTCGAGAGGTGGAGAGTGTGTGCGTGTGCGTGTGCGTGTGTGTGGGTGCGTGTGTGTGCGTGTGTGCGTGTGTGTGTGTGAGTGTGTGTGTGTCCGTTCGGCTCGCAGAGATAAGAACACGGCCGTGGCAAGAAGTCCCTGAATGTCGTAAGAGGCGACTAATGGGTAGGAGTCGAGAGGTAAAGCTTGTATGTGTGTGTATGTGTGTGTGCGAGTGTGTGTGTGTGTGTCCGTTTGGCCCGCAGAGATAAGAACACGTCCGTAGCAAGAAGGCCCTGCCTGGCGTAAGAGGCGACTAATGGATAGGAGTCGAGAGGTGGAGAGTGTGTGCGTGTACGTGTGCGTGCGTGTTTAAGTGTGTGTGTATGTGAGTGTGTGAGTGTGTGTGTGTGCTGTCGGCTCGCAGAGATAAGAACACAGCCGTGGCAAGAAGGCCCTGCCTGTCGTAAGAGGCGAGTAATAAGTAGGAGTCGAGAGGTGAAGAGTGTATGTGTGTGTGTGCGTGTGTACTTGTGTGTGTGCGTGTGTGAGTATGTGTGTGTGTTAGTTCGGCTTGCAGAAATAAGAACACGACCGAGGCAAGAAGGCCCTGCCTATCGTAAGAGGCGACTAATAGGTAGGAGTCGAGAGGTGAAGAGTGTATGTTTGTGTGCGTGTGTGCGTGTGTGTGTGCGTGTGTGAGTATGTGTGTGTGTCCGTTCGGCTTGCAGAGATAAGAATACGGCCGTGGCAAAAAGGCCATGCTTGCTGTAAGGAGCGACTAATTGGTAGTAGTCGATAGGTGAAGAGTGTATGTGTGTGTGCGTGTGTGCGTGTATGTGTGTTTGTGCGTGTGTGAGTGTGTGTGTATAAGTGTGTGTGTCCGTTCGGCTTGCAGAGATATGAATACGGCCGGGGCAAGAAGGCCCTGCCTCTCGTAAGAGGCGACTAAAAGGTAGGGGTCGAGAGGTGAAGAGTGTATGTGTGTGTGTGTGTAAGTGTGTGTGTTTGTCCGCTCGGCTCGCAGAGATAGGATTACGGCCGTGGCAAGAAGGCCCTGCCTGTCTTAAGAGGCGGCTAATGGATAGGAGTCGAGAGGTGGAGAGTTTGTGCGTGTGCGTGTGTGTGGGTGCGTGTGTGTGCGTGTGTGCGTGTGTTTGTGTGAGTCTGTGTGTGTCCGTTCGGCTCGCAGAGATAAGAACACGGCCGTGGCAAGAAGTCCCTGAATGTCGTAAGAGGCGACTAATGGGTAGGAGTCGAGAGGTGAAGCGTGTATGTGTGTGTATGTGTGTGTGCGTGTGTGCGTGTGTGGGCGTGTGTGAGTGTGTGTGTATGTGTGTGTATCCGTTTGACTTGCAGAGATAAGAATACGGCCGAGGCCAGAAGGCCCTGCCTCTTGTAAGTGTCGACTAATAAGTAGGAGTCGAGAGGTGAAGAGTGTATGTGTGTGTGCGTGTGTGCGTGTGTGTGTGCGTGTGTGTGCGTGTGTGAGTATGTGTGTGTGTTAGTTTGGCTTGCAGAGATGAGAACACGACCGCGGCAAGAAGGCCCTGCTTATCGTAAGAGGCGACTAAAAGGTAGGAATCGAGAGGTGAAGAGTGTATGTGTGTGTGCGTGTGTGAGTGTGTGTGTTTGTGCGTGTGTGAGTGTGTGTGTATATGTGTGTGTGTGTCCGTTCGGCTTGCAGAGATATGAATACGGCCGGGGCAAGAAGGCCCTGCCTCTCGTAAGAGGCGACTAAAAGGTAGGGGTCGAGAGGTGAAGAGTGTATATGTGTGTGTGTGTGTTTGTCCGCTCGGCTCGCAGAGATAAGATTACGGCCGTGGCAAGAAGGCCCTGCCTGTCTTAAGAGGCGGCTAATGGATAGGAGTCGAGAGGTGGAGAGTGTGTGCGTGTGCGTGTGCGTGTGTGTGGGTGCGTGTGTGTGCGTGTGTGTGTGTGAGTGTGTGTGTGTCCGTTCGGCTCGCAGAGATAAGAACACGGCCGTGGCAAGAAGTCCCTGAATGTCGTAAGAGGCGACTACTGGGTAGGAGTCGAGAGGTAAAGCGTGTATGTGTGTGTATGTGTGTGTGCGAGTGTGTGTGTGTCCATTTGGCCCGCAGAGATAAGAACACGTCCGTAGCAAAAAGGCCCTGCCTGTCGTAAGAGGCGACTAATGGATAGGAGTCGAGAGGTGGAGAGTGTGTGCGTGTACGTGTGCGTGCGTGTTTAAGTGTGTGTGTATGTGAGTGTGTGAGTGTGTGTGTGTGCGGTCGGCTCGCAGAGATAAGAACACAGCCGTGGCAGAAGGCCCTGCCTCTCGTAAGAGGCGACCAAAAGGAAGGGGTCGAGAGGTGAAGAGTGTATGTGTGTATGTGTGTGAGTGTGTGTGTTTGTCCGCTCGGCTCGCAGAGATAAGATTACGGCCGTGTCAGAAGGCCCTGCCTGTCTTAAGAGGTGGCTTATGGATAGGAGTCGAGAGGTGGAGAGTGTGTGCGTGTGCGTGTGCGTGTGTGTGTGTGCGTGTGTGAGTATGTGTGTGTGTTAGTTCGGCTTGCAGAAATAAGAACACGACCGAGGCAAGAAGGCCCTGCCTATCGTAAGAGGCGACTAATAGGTAGGAGTCGAGAGGTGAAGAGTGTATGTTTGTGTGCGTGTGTGCGTGTGTGTGTGCGTGTGTGAGTATGTGTGTGTGTCCGTTCGGCTTGCAGAGATAAGAATACGGCCGTGGCAAAAAGGCCATGCTTGCTGTAAGGAGTGACTAATTGGTAGTAGTCGATAGGTGAAGAGTGTATGTGTGTGTGCGTGTGTGCGTGTATGTGTGTTTGTGCGTGTGTGAGTGTGTGTATAAGTGTGTGTGTCCGTTCGGCTTGCAGAATTATGAATACGGCCGGGGCAAGAAGGCCCTGCCTCTCGTAAGAGGCGACCAAAAGGAAGGGGTCGAGAGGTGAAGAGTGTATGTGTGTATGTGTGTGAGTGTGTGTGTTTGTCCGCTCGGCTGGCAGAGATAAGATTACGGCAGTGGCAGAAGGCCCTGCCTGTCTTAAGAGGTGGCTTATGGATAGGATTCGAGAGGTGGAGAGTGTGTGCGTGTGCGTGTGTGTGGGTGCGTGTGTGTGCGTGTGTGCGTGTGTTTGTGTGAGTGTGTGTGTGTCCGTTCGGCTCGCAGAGATAAGAACACGGCCGTGGCAAGAAGTCCCTGAATGTCGTAAGAGGCGACTAATGGGTAGGAGTCGAGAGGTGAAGCGTGTATGTGTGTGTATGTGTGTGTGCGAGTGTGTGTGTGTGTGTCGCCGTTTGGCTCGCAGAGATAAGAACACGTCCGTAGCAAGAAGGCCCTGCCTGTCGTAAGAGGCGACTAATGGATAGGAGTCGAGAGGTGGAGAGTGTGTGCGTGTACGTGTGCGTGCGTGTTTATGTGTGTGTGTATGTGAGTGTGTGAGTGTGTCTGTGTGCGGTCGGCTCGCAGAGATAAGAACACAGCCGTGGCAAGAAGGCCCTGCCTGTCGTAAGAGGCAAGTAATAAGTAGGAGTCGAGAGGTGAAGAGTGTATGTGTGTGTGTGCGTGTGTGCGTGTGTGTGTGCGTGTGTGAGTATGTGTGTGTGTTAGTTCGGCTTGCAGAAATAAGAACACGACCGAGGCAAGAAGGCCCTGCCTATCGTAAGAGGCGACTAATAGGTAGGAGTCGAAAGGTGAAGAGTGTATGTTTGTGTGCGTGTGTGCGTGTGTGAGTATGTGTGTGTGTCCGTTCGGCTTGCAGTGATAAGAACACGGCCAAGGCAAGAAGGCCCTGCCTATCGTAAGAGGCGTCTAATTGGTAGGAGTCGAGAGGTGAAGAGTGTATGTGTGTGTGTGCGTGTGTGCGTGTGTGTGTGCGTGTGTGAGTATGTGTGTGTGTTAGTTCGGCTTGCAGAAATAAGAACACGACTGAGGCAAGAAGGCACTGCCTATCGTAAGAGGCGACTAATAGGTAGGAGTTGAGAGGTGAAGAGTGTATGTTTGTGTGCGTGTGTGCGTGTGTGTGTGCGTGTGTGAGTATGTGTGTGTGTGTTTGTTCGGCTTGCAGTGATAAGAACACGGCCAAGGCAAGAAGGCCCTGCCTATCGTAAGAGGCGACTAATAGGTAGGAGTCGAGAGGTGAAGAATGTATGTGTGTGTGCGTGTGGGCGTGTTTGTGTGTGTGTGAGTGTATGTGTGTGTGCGTGTGTGCGTGCGTGTGTGTGTGTGTTTGTGAGTGTGTGTGTATGTATGTGTGTGTGTCCCTTCAGCTCGCAGAGATAAGAAAAGAGCCGTGGCAAGAAAGCGATGCAAATCGTACGGGGCGACTAATGGATAGGAGTCGAGAAGGCGAAGAGTGGGCGACTAATAAGTAGGAGTCGAGAGGTGAAAAGTGTATGTGTGTGTGCGTGTGTGCGTGTGTGTGTGCGTGTGTGAGTATGTGTGTGTGTTAGTTCGGCTTGCAGAGATAAAAACACGACCGAGGCAAGAAGGCCCTGAATGTCGTAAGAGGCGACTAATGGGTAGGAGTCGAGAGGTGGAGCGTGTATGTGTGTGTGTGTGTGTGTGCGAGTGTGTGTGTGTGTGTCTGTTCGGCTCGCAGAGATAAGAATACATCCGTGGCAAGAAGGCCCTGCCTGTCGTAAGAGCAGAATAATGGGTAGGAGTCGAGGGGTGAAGAGTGTATGTGTGTGTGTTTGTGTGCGTGTGTGCGTGCGTGTGTGAGTGTGTGTGTGAGTGTGTGTGTGTCAGTGTGTGCGTGTCCGGTCGGCTCGCAGAGATATGAACACGGCCGTGGCAAAAAGGCTCTGCCTGTCGTAAGAGGAGAATAATGGGTAGGAGTCGAGAGGTTGAGAGTGTATGTGTGTGTGTGCGCGCGTGTGTGTGTGTGTATGTGTATGTGTGTGTGTGTGTGTGTGTGCGTGTCTCTTCTGCTCGCAGAGGTACGAATACGGCCGTGGCAAGAAGGCCATGCCTGCTGTAAGGAGCAACTAATGGGTAGAAATCGAGAGTTGAAGAGTGTACGTGTGTGTGAGTGTGTGTGTGTGTGTGCGTGTGTGAGTGTATGTGTGTGTGTGTCCGTTCGGCTTGCAGAGATAAGAATACAGCCGTGGCAAGAAGGCCCTGCCTGTCGTTTAGAAGAGTTTAGGTGTGTGTGTGTGGTTGTGAGTGTGTGTGTGTGGTTGTGAGTGTGTGTGTGTGTGTGTGTGTGTCTGTATGGCTCGCAGAGGTAAAAACACGGCCGTGGCAAAAAGGCCCTGCCTGTCGTAAGAGACGACTAATGGGTAGGAGTCGAGAGGTGAAGAGTGTATGTGTGTGTGTGTGTATGTGTGTGTGTGCGTGTGTGCGTGTGTGAGTGTGTGTGTGTGTCCGTTGGCTCGCAGAGATAAGAATACGGCCGTGGCAAGAAGCCCTGCCTGTCGTAAGAGGCGACTAATGGGTAGGAGTCGAGAGGTGAAGAGTGTATGTGTGTGTCTGTGTGTGCGTGTGTGTGTGAGTGTGTGTGTGTGTGCGTGTGTGAGTGTGTGTGTATGTATGTGTGTCCGTTCGGCCTGCATAGGTAAGAATACAGCCGAGGCAAGAAGGCCCTGCCTGTCGTAAGGTGCGAGTATTAGGTAGGAGTCGAGAGGTGAAGAGTGTAGGTGTGTGTGTGTGTGTGTGAATGTGTATGTGTGTCTGTATGGCTCGCAAAGATAAGAACACGGCCGTGGCAAAAAGGCTCTGCCTGTCGAAAGAGGCGTATAATGGGTAGGAGTGGAGAGGTGAAGAATTTATGTGTGTGTGTGTGTGTGTGTGTGTGTGTGTGTGCATGTGTGTGTGCGTGTGTGAGTGTGGGTGTGTGTATGTGTGTCCGTTCGGCTTGCAGAGATAAGAACACAGCCGAGGCAAGAAGTCCCTGCCTGTCGTAAGGGGCGAGTAATAGGTAACAGTCGAGAGGTGAAGAGTTTAGGTGTGTGTGTGTGTGAGTGTGTGTGTGTGTGTCTGTATGGCTCGCAGAGATAAAAACACGGCCGTGGCAAAAAGGCCCTGCCTGTCTTAAGAGACGACTACTGGGTAGGAGTCGAGAGGTGAAGAGTGTATGTGTGTGTGTGCGTCTGTGCGTGTGTGAGTGTGTGTGTGTGTGTGTGTCCGTTCGGCTCGCAGAGATAAGAATACGGCCGTGGCAAGAAGGCCCTATCTGTCGTAGGAGGCGACTAATGGGTAGGAGTCGAAAGGTGAAGAGTGTATGTGTGTGTGTGTGCGTGTGTGTGTGTGTGTGTGAGTGTGTGTGTGTGTGTGTGAGTGTGTGAGTGTGTGTGTATGTATGTGTGTCCGTTCGGCCTGCAGAGATAAGAATACAGCCGAGGCAAGAAGGCCCTGCCTGTCGTAAGGGGCGAGTAATAGGTAGGAGTCGAGAGGTGAAGAGTGTATGTGTGTGTGTGCGTGTGTGCGTGTGTGTGCTTGTGTGAGTGTGTGTGTGTGTCTGGTCGTCTCGCAGAGATAAGAACACGGCCGTGGCAACAAGGCCCTGCCTGTCGTAAGAGGCGACTAATGGGTACGAGTCGAGAGGTGAAGAGTGTATGTGTGTGTGTGCGTGTGTGCGTGTGTGTGGTGTGTGAGTGTGTGTGTGTATTTGTGTGTGTGAGTGTGTGTGTGTCCAGTAGGCTCGCAGAGATAAGAACACGGCCGTGGCAAGAAGGCCCTGCCTGTCGTCAGAGGCGACTAATGGGTAGGAGTCGAGTGCTGAAGAGTGTATATGTGTGTGTGCGTGTGTGCGTGTGTGTGCGTGTGTGAGTGTGTGTGTATGTTTGTGTGTCCGTTTGGATTGCAGAGATAAGAATACGGCCAAGGCAAGAAGACCCTGCCTTTTGTAAGGGGCGACTAATAGGTAGGAGACGAGAGGTGAAGAGTGTATGTGTGTATGCGTGTGTGCGTGTGTGTGTGCGTGTGTGAGTATGTGTGTGTGTCCGTTTGGCTTGCAGAGATAAGAATACGGCCGAGGCAAGAAGGCCCTGCCTCTTGTAAGGGGCGACTAATAGGTAGTAGTCGAGAGGTGAAGAGTGTATGTGTGCGTGCGTGTGTGCGTGTGTGTGTGAGTGTGTGTGTATGTGTATGTGTGTCCCTTTGGCTCGCAGAGATAAGAAATCAGCGGTTTCAAGAAGGCCATGCCTGTCGTAAGAGGTGACTAATGGGTAGGAGTCGAGAGGTGAAGAGTGTATGTGTCTGTGTGTATGTGTGTGTGTGTCCGTTTGGCTTGCAGAGATAAGAATACGGCCGAGGCAAGAAGGCCCTGCCTGTCTTAAGAGGCGACTAATGGATAGGAGTCGAGAGGTGAAGAGTGTATGTGTGTGTGCGCGCGTGTGTGTGTGTGTGCCTGTGTGCGTGTGTTTGTCTGTGCGTGTGTGTGTGTGTCCGTTCGGCTCGCAGAGATAAGAATACGTCCGTGGCAAGAAGGCCCTGCCTGTCTTAAGAGGCGACTAATGGATAGGAATCGAGAGGTGGAGAGTGTGTGCGTGTGGGTGTGCGTGTGCGTGTGTGCGTGTGTGCCTGTGTGCGTGTGTTTGTGTGTGCGTGTGTGTGTGTGTCCGTTCGGCTTGCAGAGATAAGAACACGGCCGTGGCAAGAAGTCCCTGCCTGTCGTAAGAGGAGAATAATGGGTAGAAGTCGAGAGGTGAATAGTGTATTTGTGCTTGCGTGTGTGTGTTTGTGTGTGAGTGTGTGTGTGTGTGTCCGTTCGGCTCGCAGAGATAAGAATGCGTTCGTTGCAAGAAGGCCCTGCCTGTCTTAAGAGGCGACTAATGGATAGGAGTCGAGAGGTGGAGAGTGTGTGCGTGTGCGTGTACGTGTGCGTGTGTGCGTGTGTGCCTGTGTGCGTGTGTTTGTGTGTGCGTGTGTGTGTGTCCGGTCGGCTCGCTGAAATGAGAACACGGCCGTGGCAAGAAGGCCCTGCCTGTCGTAAGAGACGACTAATGGGTAGGAGTCGAGAGGTGAAGAGTGTATGTGTGTGTGTGTACGTGTGTGCGTGTGTGTGTGCGTGTGTGAGTATGTGTGTGTGTCCGTTCGGCTTGCAGAGATAAGAATACGTCCGTGGCAAGAAGTCCCTGAATGTCGTAAGAGGCGACTAATGGGTAGGAGTCGAGAGGTTAAGAGTGTATGTGTATGTGTGTGTGCGTGTGTGGGTGTGTGTGTGTTTGTGCGTGTGTAAATATGTGTTTGTATGTATGTGTGTGTCCATTCGGTTCGCAAAGATTAGAATACGGCCGAGGCAAGAAGGCCCTGCCTCTTGTAAGGGGCGACTAATAGGTAGGAGTCGAGAGGTGAATAGTGTATGTGTATGTGTGTGCGTGTGTGGGTGTGTGTGTGTTTGTGCGTGTGTAAATGTATGTGTGTATGTATGTGTGTGTCCATTCGGTTCGCAGAAATTAGAATACGGCCGAGGCAAGAAGGCCATGCCTGTCGTAAGAGGCGACTAATGGGTAGGAGTCGAGAGGTGAAAAGTGTATTTGTGTGTGTGCGTGTGTGTGCGTGTGTGCGTGCTTGTGTGTGTGAGTGTGTGTGTGTATGTGTGTGTGTCCGTTTGGCTTGCAGAGATAAGAATACGGCCGAGGCAAGAAGGCCCTGCCTGTCTTAAGAGGCGACTAATGGATAGGAGTCGAGAGGTGAAGAGGGTGTGCGTGTGCGTGTACGTGTGCGTGTGTGCGTGTGTGCCTGTGTGCGTGTGTTTGTCTGTGCGTGTGTGTGTGTGTCCGTTCGGCTCGCAGAGATAAAAATACGTCCGTGGCAAGAAGGCCCTGCCTGTCTTAAGAGGCGACTAATGGATAGGAATCGAGAGGTGGAGAGTGTGTGCGTGAGCGTGTGCGTTTGCGTGTGTGCGTTTGTGCCTGTGTGCGTGTGTTTGTGTGTGCGTGTGTGTGTGTGTCCGGTCGGCTCGCTGAAATGAGAACACGGCCGTGGCAAGAAGGCCCTGCCTGTCGTAAGAGGTGACTAATGGGTAGGAGTCGAGAGGTTAAGAGTGTATGTGTATGTGTGTGTGTTTGTGCGTGTGTAAATATGTGTGTGTATGTATGTGTGTGTCCATTCGGTTCGCAGAGATTAGAATACGGCCGAGGCAAGAAGGCCCTGCCTCTTGTAAGGGGCGACTAATAGGTAGGAGTCGAGAGGTGAATAGTGTATGTGTATGTGTGGGTGCGTGTGTGGGTGTGTGTGTGTTTGTGCGTGTGTAAATGTGTGTGTGTATGTAGGTATGTGTCCATTCGGCTTGCAGAGATAAGAATACGGCCGAGGCAAGAAGGCCCTGCCTGTCTTAAGAGGTGACTAATGGATAGGAGTCGAGAGGTGGAGAGTGTGTGCGTGTGCGTGTGCGTGTGTGCGTGTGTGTGTGTGCGTGTGAGCGTGCGTGTGTGTTTGAGTGTGTGTGTATGTCCGTTCGGCTCGCAGAGATAAGAACATGGCCGTAGCAAGAAGGCCCTGCCTGTTATAAGAAGCGACTAATGGGTAGGAGTCGAGAGGTAAAGAGTGTATGTGTGTGTGCGTGTGTGCGTGTGTGTGTGCGTGTGTGTATGTGTGTGTGTCCGTTCGGCTTGCAGAGATAAGAATACGGCCGAGGCAAGAAGGCCCTGCCTGTCTTAAGAGGTGACTAATGGATAGGAGTCGAGAGGTGGAGAGTGTGTGCGTGTGCGTGTGCGTGTGTGTGGGTGCGTGTGTGTGCGTGTGTGTGTGTGAGTGTGTGTGTGTCCGTTCGGCTCGCAGAGATAAGAACACGGCCGTGGCAAGAAGTCCCTGAATGTCGTAAGAGGCGAGTAATAAGTAGGAGTCGAGAGGTGAAGAGTGTATGTGTGTGTGTGCGTGTGTGCGTGTGTGTGTGTGCGTGTGTGAGTGTGTGTGTGTGTGTTAGTTCGGCTTGCAGAAATAAGAACACGACCGAGGCAAGAAGGCCCTGCCTATCGTAAGAGGCGACTAATAGGTAGGAGTCGAGAGGTGGAGAGTGTGTGCGTGTACGTGTGCGTGCGTGTTTAAGTGTGTGTGTATGTGAGTGTGTGAGTGTGTGTGTGTGCGGTCGGCTCGCAGAGATAAGAACACAGCCGTGGCAAGAAGGCCCTGCCTGTCGTAAGAGGCGAGTAATAAGTAGGAGTCGAGAGGTGAAGAGTGTATGTGTGTGTGTGCGTGTGTGCGTGTGTGTGTGCGTGTGTGAGTATGTGTGTGTGTTAGTTCGGCTTGCAGAAATAAGAACACGACCGAGGCAAGAAGGCCCTGCCTATCGTAAGAGGCGACTAATAGGTAGGAGTCGAGAGGTGAAGAGTGTATGTTTGTGTGCGTGTTTGCGTGTGTGTGTGCGTGTGTGAGTATGTGTGTGTGTCCGTTCGGCTTGCAGAGATAAGAATACGGCCGTGGCAAAAAGGCCATGCTTGCTGTAAGGAGTGACTAATTGGTAGTAGTCGATAGGTGAAGAGTGTATGTGTGTGTGCGTGTGTGCGTGTATGTGTGTTTGTGCGTGTGTGAGTGTGTGTATAAGTGTGTGTGTCCGTTCGGCTTGCAGAATTATGAATAGGGCCGGGGCAAGAAGGCCCTGCCTCTCGTAAGAGGCGACCAAAAGGAAGGGGTCGAGAGGTGAAGAGTGTATGTGTGTATGTGTGTGAGTGTGTGTGTTTGTCCGCTCGGCTCGCAGAGATAAGATTACGGCCGTGGCAGAAGGCCCTGCCTGTCTTAAGAGGTGGCTTATGGATAGGAGTCGAGAGGTGGAGAGTGTGTGCGTGTGCGTGTGCGTGTGTGTGGGTGCGTGTGTGTGCGTGTGTGCGTGTGTTTGTGTGAGTGTGTGTGTGTCCGTTCGGCTCGCAGAGATAAGAACACGGCCGTGGCAAGAAGTCCCTGAATGTCGTAAGAGGCGACTAATGGGTAGGAGTCGAGAGGTGAAGCGTGTATGTGTGTGTATGTGTGTGTGCGAGTGTGTGTGTGTGTGTGTCGCCGTTTGGCTCGCAGAGATAAGAACACAGCCGTGGCAAGAAGGCCCTGCCTGTCGTAAGAGGCAAGTAATAAGTAGGAGTCGAGAGGTGAAGAGTGTATGTGTGTGTGTGCGTGTGTGCGTGTGTGTGTGCGTGTGTGAGTATGTGTGTGTGTTAGTTCGGCTTGCAGAAATAAGAACACGACCGAGGCAAGAAGGCCCTGCCTATCGTAAGAGGCGACTAATAGGTAGGAGTCGAAAGGTGAAGAGTGTATGTTTGTGTGCGTGTGTGCGTGTGTGTGTGCGTGTGTGAGTATGTGTGTGTGTCCGTTCGGCTTGCAGTGATAAGAACACGGCCAAGGCAAGAAGGCCCTGCCTATCGTAAGAGGCGACTAATTGGTAGGAGTCGAGAGGTGAAGAGTGTATGTGTGTGTGTGCGTGTGTGCGTGTGTGTGTGCGTGTGTGAGTATGTGTGTGTGTTAGTTCGGCTTGCAGAAATAAGAACACGACTGAGGCAAGAAGGCACTGCCTATCGTAAGAGGCGACTAATAGGTAGGAGTTGAGAGGTGAAGAGTGTATGTTTGTGTGCGTGTGTGCGTGTGTGTGTGCGTGTGTGAGTATGTGTGTGTGTGTTTGTTCGGCTTGCAGTGATAAGAACACGGCCAAGGCAAGAAGGCCCTGCCTATCGTAAGAGGCGACTAATAGGTAGGAGTCGAGAGGTGAAGAATGTATGTGTGTGTGCGTGTGGGCGTGTTTGTGTGTGTGTGAGTGTATGTGTGTGTGCGTGTGTGCGTGCGTGTGTGTGTGTTTGTGAGTGTGTGTGTATGTATGTGTGTGTGTCCCTTCAGCTCGCAGAGATAAGAAAAGAGCCGTGGCAAGAAAGCGATGCAAATCGTACGGGGCGACTAATGGATAGGAGTCGAGAGGCGAAGAGTGGGCGACTAATAAGTAGGAGTCGAGAGGTGAAAAGTGTATGTGTGTGTGCGTGTGTGCGTGTGTGTGTGCGTGTGTGAGTATGTGTGTGTGTTAGTTCGGCTTGCAGAGATAAAAACACGACCGAGGCAAGAAGGCCCTGCCTATCGTAAGAGGCGACTAATAGGTAGGAGTCGAGAGGTGAAGAGTGTATGTTTGTGTGCGTGTGTGCGTGTGTGCGTGTGTGTGTGAGTGTGTGTGTGTCCGTTCGGCTCGCAGAGATAAGAACACGGCCGTAGCAAAAAGTCCCTGAATGTCGTAAGAGGCGACTAATGGGTAGGAGTCGAGAGGTGGAGCGTGTATGTGTGTGTGTGTGTGTGTGTGCGAGTGTGTGTGTGTGTGTCTGTTCGGCTCGCAGAGATAAGAATACATCTGTGGCAAGAAGGCCCTGCCTGTCGTAAGAGCAGAATAATGGGTAGGAGTCGAGGGGTGAAGAGTGTATGTGTGTGTGTTTGTGTGCGTGTGTGCGTGCGTGTGTGAGTGTGTGTGTGAGTGTGTGTGTGTCAGTGTGTGCGTGTCCGGTCGGCTCGCAGAGATATGAACACGGCCGTGGCAAAAAGGCTCTGCCTGTCGTAAGAGGAGAATAATGGGTAGGAGTCGAGAGGTTGAGAGTGTATGTGTGTGTGTGCGCGCGTGTGTGTGTGTGTATGTGTATGTGTGTGTGTGTGTGTGCGTGTCTCTTCTGCTCGCAGAGGTAAGAATACGGCCGTGGCAAGAAGGCCATGCTTGCTGTAAGGAGCAACTAATGGGTAGGAATCGAGAGTTGAAGAGTGTACCTGTGTGTGAGTGTGTGTGTGTGTGTGTGCGTGTGTGAGTGTATGTGTGTGTGTGTCCGTTCGGCTTGCAGAGATAAGATTACAGCCGTGGCAAGAAGGCCCTGCCTGTCGTTTAGAAGAGTTTAGGTGTGTGTGTGTGGTTGTGAGTGTGTGTGTGTGTGTGTGTGTGTCTGTATGGCTCGCAGAGGTAAAAACACGGCCGTGGCAAAAAGGCCCTGCCTGTCGTAAGAGACGACTAATGGGTAGGAGTCGAGAGATGAAGAGTGTATGTGTGTGTGTGTGTGTGTGTGTGTGTGTGTGCGTGTGTGCGTGTGTGAGTGTGTGTGTGTGTCCGTTGGCTCGCAGAGATAAGAATACGGCCGTGGCAAGAAGCCCTGCCTGTCGTAAGAGGCGACTAATGGGTAGGAGTCGAGAGGTGAAGAGTGTATGTGTGTGTCTGTGTGTGCGTGTGTGTGTGAGTGTGTGTGTGTGCGTGTGTGAGTGTGTGTGTATGTATGTGTGTCCGTTCGGCCTGCATAGGTAAGAATACAGCCGAGGCAAGAAGGCCCTGCCTGTCGTAAGGTGCGAGTAATAGGTAGGAGTCGAGAGGTGAAGAGTGTAGGTGTGTGTGTGTGTGTGAATGTGTATGTGTGTCTGTATGGCTCGCAAAGATAAGAACACGGCCGTGGCAAAAAGGCTCTGCCTGTCGAAAGAGGCGTATAATGGGTAGGAGTGGAGAGGTGAAGAGTGTATGTGTGTGTGTGCGTCTGTGCGTGTGTGAGTGTGTGTGTGTGTGTGTGTCCGTTCGGCTCGCAGAGATAAGAATACGGCCGTGGCAAGAAGGCCCTATCTGTCGTAGGAGGCGACTAATGGGTAGGAGTCGAAAGGTGAAGAGTGTATGTGTGTGTGTGTGCGTGTGTGTGTGTGTGTGTGAGTGTGTGTGTGTGTGTGTGAGTGTGTGAGTGTGTGTGTATGTATGTGTGTCCGTTCGGCCTGCAGAGATAAGAATACAGCCGAGGCAAGAAGGCCCTGCCTGTCGTAAGGGGCGAGTAATAGGTAGGAGTCGAGAGGTGAAGAGTGTATGTGTGTGTGTGCGTGTGTGCGTGTGTGTGCTTGTGTGAGTGTGTGTGTGTGTCTGGTCGTCTCGCAGAGATAAGAACACGGCCGTGGCAACAAGGCCCTGCCTGTCGTAAGAGGCGACTAATGGGTACGAGTCGAGAGGTGAAGAGTGTATGTGTGTGTGTGCGTGTGTGCGTGTGTGTGGTGTGTGAGTGTGTGTGTGTATTTGTGTGTGTGAGTGTGTGTGTGTCCAGTAGGCTCGCAGAGATAAGAACACGGCCGTGGCAAGAAGGCCCTGCCTGTCGTCAGAGGCGACTAATGGGTAGGAGTCGAGTGCTGAAGAGTGTATATGTGTGTGTGCGTGTGTGCGTGTGTGTGCGTGTGTGAGTGTGTGTGTATGTTTGTGTGTCCGTTTGGATTGCAGAGATAAGAATACGGCCAAGGCAAGAAGACCCTGCCTTTTGTAAGGGGCGACTAATAGGTAGGAGACGAGAGGTGAAGAGTGTATGTGTGTATGCGTGTGTGCGTGTGTGTGTGCGTGTGTGAGTATGTGTGTGTGTCCGTTTGGCTTGCAGAGATAAGAATACGGCCGAGGCAAGAAGGCCCTGCCTCTTGTAAGGGGCGACTAATAGGTAGTAGTCGAGAGGTAAAGAGTGTATGTGTGCGTGCGTGTGTGCGTGTGTGTGTGAGTGTGTGTGTATGTGTATGTGTGTCCCTTTGGCTCGCAGAGATAAGAAATCAGCGGTTTCAAGAAGGCCATGCCTGTCGTAAGAGGTGACTAATGGGTAGGAGTCGAGAGGTGAAGAGTGTATGTGTCTGTGTGTATGTGTGTGTGTGTCCGTTTGGCTTGCAGAGATAAGAATACGGCCGAGGCAAGAAGGCCCTGCCTGTCTTAAGAGGCGACTAATGGATAGGAGTCGAGAGGTGAAGAGTGTATGTGTGTGTGCGCGCGTGTGTGTGTGTGTGCCTGTGTGCGTGTGTTTGTCTGTGCGTGTGTGTGTGTGTCCGTTCGGCTCGCAGAGATAAGAATACGTCCGTGGCAAGAAGGCCCTGCCTGTCTTAAGAGGCGACTAATGGATAGGAATCGAGAGGTGGAGAGTGTGTGCGTGTGGGTGTGCGTGTGCGTGTGTGCGTGTGTGCCTGTGTGCGTGTGTTTGTGTGTGCGTGTGTGTGTGTGTCCGTTCGGCTTGCAGAGATAAGAACACGGCCGTGGCAAGAAGTCCCTGCCTGTCGTAAGAGGAGAATAATGGGTAGAAGTCGAGAGGTGAATAGTGTATTTGTGCTTGCGTGTGTGTGTTTGTGTGTGAGTGTGTGTGTGTGTGTCCGTTCGGCTCGCAGAGATAAGAATGCGTTCGTTGCAAGAAGGCCCTGCCTGTCTTAAGAGGCGACTAATGGATAGGAGTCGAGAGGTGGAGAGTGTGTGCGTGTGCGTGTACGTGTGCGTGTGTGCGTGTGTGCCTGTGTGCGTGTGTTTGTGTGTGCGTGTGTGTGTGTCCGGTCGGCTCGCTGAAATGAGAACACGGCCGTGGCAAGAAGGCCCTGCCTGTCGTAAGAGACGACTAATGGGTAGGAGTCGAGAGGTGAAGAGTGTATGTGTGTGTGTGTACGTGTGTGCGTGTGTGTGTGCGTGTGTGAGTATGTGTGTGTGTCCGTTCGGCTTGCAGAGATAAGAATACGTCCGTGGCAAGAAGTCCCTGAATGTCGTAAGAGGCGACTAATGGGTAGGAGTCGAGAGGTTAAGAGTGTATGTGTATGTGTGTGTGCGTGTGTGGGTGTGTGTGTGTTTGTGCGTGTGTAAATATGTGTTTGTATGTATGTGTGTGTCCATTCGGTTCGCAAAGATTAGAATACGGCCGAGGCAAGAAGGCCCTGCCTCTTGTAAGGGGCGACTAATAGGTAGGAGTCGAGAGGTGAATAGTGTATGTGTATGTGTGTGCGTGTGTGGGTGTGTGTGTGTTTGTGCGTGTGTAAATGTATGTGTGTATGTATGTGTGTGTCCATTCGGTTCGCAGAAATTAGAATACGGCCGAGGCAAGAAGGCCATGCCTGTCGTAAGAGGCGACTAATGGGTAGGAGTCGAGAGGTGAAAAGTGTATTTGTGTGTGTGCGTGTGTGTGCGTGTGTGCGTGCTTGTGTGTGTGAGTGTGTGTGTGTATGTGTGTGTGTCCGTTTGGCTTGCAGAGATAAGAATACGGCCGAGGCAAGAAGGCCCTGCCTGTCTTAAGAGGCGACTAATGGATAGGAGTCGAGAGGTGAAGAGGGTGTGCGTGTGCGTGTACGTGTGCGTGTGTGCGTGTGTGCCTGTGTGCGTGTGTTTGTCTGTGCGTGTGTGTGTGTGTCCGTTCGGCTCGCAGAGATAAAAATACGTCCGTGGCAAGAAGGCCCTGCCTGTCTTAAGAGGCGACTAATGGATAGGAATCGAGAGGTGGAGAGTGTGTGCGTGAGCGTGTGCGTTTGCGTGTGTGCGTTTGTGCCTGTGTGCGTGTGTTTGTGTGTGCGTGTGTGTGTGTGTCCGGTCGGCTCGCTGAAATGAGAACACGGCCGTGGCAAGAAGGCCCTGCCTGTCGTAAGAGGTGACTAATGGGTAGGAGTCGAGAGGTTAAGAGTGTATGTGTATGTGTGTGTGTTTGTGCGTGTGTAAATATGTGTGTGTATGTATGTGTGTGTCCATTCGGTTCGCAGAGATTAGAATACGGCCGAGGCAAGAAGGCCCTGCCTCTTGTAAGGGGCGACTAATAGGTAGGAGTCGAGAGGTGAATAGTGTATGTGTATGTGTGGGTGCGTGTGTGGGTGTGTGTGTGTTTGTGCGTGTGTAAATGTGTGTGTGTATGTAGGTATGTGTCCATTCGGCTTGCAGAGATAAGAATACGGCCGAGGCAAGAAGGCCCTGCCTGTCTTAAGAGGTGACTAATGGATAGGAGTCGAGAGGTGGAGAGTGTGTGCGTGTGCGTGTGCGTGTGTGCGTGTGTGTGTGTGCGTGTGAGCGTGCGTGTGTGTTTGAGTGTGTGTGTATGTCCGTTCGGCTCGCAGAGATAAGAACATGGCCGTAGCAAGAAGGCCCTGCCTGTTATAAGAAGCGACTAATGGGTAGGAGTCGAGAGGTAAAGAGTGTATGTGTGTGTGCGTGTGTGCGTGTGTGTGTGCGTGTGTGTATGTGTGTGTGTCCGTTCGGCTTGCAGAGATAAGAATACGGCCGAGGCAAGAAGGCCCTGCCTGTCTTAAGAGGTGACTAATGGATAGGAGTCGAGAGGTGGAGAGTGTGTGCGTGTGCGTGTGCGTGTGTGTGGGTGCGTGTGTGTGCGTGTGTGTGTGTGAGTGTGTGTGTGTCCGTTCGGCTCGCAGAGATAAGAACACGGCCGTGGCAAGAAGTCCCTGAATGTCGTAAGAGGCGAGTAATAAGTAGGAGTCGAGAGGTGAAGAGTGTATGTGTGTGTGTGCGTGTGTGCGTGTGTGTGTGTGCGTGTGTGAGTGTGTGTGTGTGTTAGTTCGGCTTGCAGAAATAAGAACACGACCGAGGCAAGAAGGCCCTGCCTATCGTAAGAGGCGACTAATAGGTAGGAGTCGAGAGGTGGAGAGTGTGTGCGTGTACGTGTGCGTGCGTGTTTAAGTGTGTGTGTATGTGAGTGTGTGAGTGTGTGTGTGTGCGGTCGGCTCGCAGAGATAAGAACACAGCCGTGGCAAGAAGGCCCTGCCTGTCGTAAGAGGCGAGTAATAAGTAGGAGTCGAGAGGTGAAGAGTGTATGTGTGTGTGTGCGTGTGTGCGTGTGTGTGTGCGTGTGTGAGTATGTGTGTGTGTTAGTTCGGCTTGCAGAAATAAGAACACGACCGAGGCAAGAAGGCCCTGCCTATCGTAAGAGGCGACTAATAGGTAGGAGTCGAGAGGTGAAGAGTGTATGTTTGTGTGCGTGTTTGCGTGTGTGTGTGCGTGTGTGAGTATGTGTGTGTGTCCGTTCGGCTTGCAGAGATAAGAATACGGCCGTGGCAAAAAGGCCATGCTTGCTGTAAGGAGTGACTAATTGGTAGTAGTCGATAGGTGAAGAGTGTATGTGTGTGTGCGTGTGTGCGTGTATGTGTGTTTGTGCGTGTGTGAGTGTGTGTATAAGTGTGTGTGTCCGTTCGGCTTGCAGAATTATGAATAGGGCCGGGGCAAGAAGGCCCTGCCTCTCGTAAGAGGCGACCAAAAGGAAGGGGTCGAGAGGTGAAGAGTGTATGTGTGTATGTGTGTGAGTGTGTGTGTTTGTCCGCTCGGCTCGCAGAGATAAGATTACGGCCGTGGCAGAAGGCCCTGCCTGTCTTAAGAGGTGGCTTATGGATAGGAGTCGAGAGGTGGAGAGTGTGTGCGTGTGCGTGTGCGTGTGTGTGGGTGCGTGTGTGTGCGTGTGTGCGTGTGTTTGTGTGAGTGTGTGTGTGTCCGTTCGGCTCGCAGAGATAAGAACACGGCCGTGGCAAGAAGTCCCTGAATGTCGTAAGAGGCGACTAATGGGTAGGAGTCGAGAGGTGAAGCGTGTATGTGTGTGTATGTGTGTGTGCGAGTGTGTGTGTGTGTGTGTCGCCGTTTGGCTCGCAGAGATAAGAACACAGCCGTGGCAAGAAGGCCCTGCCTGTCGTAAGAGGCAAGTAATAAGTAGGAGTCGAGAGGTGAAGAGTGTATGTGTGTGTGTGCGTGTGTGCGTGTGTGTGTGCGTGTGTGAGTATGTGTGTGTGTTAGTTCGGCTTGCAGAAATAAGAACACGACCGAGGCAAGAAGGCCCTGCCTATCGTAAGAGGCGACTAATAGGTAGGAGTCGAAAGGTGAAGAGTGTATGTTTGTGTGCGTGTGTGCGTGTGTGTGTGCGTGTGTGAGTATGTGTGTGTGTCCGTTCGGCTTGCAGTGATAAGAACACGGCCAAGGCAAGAAGGCCCTGCCTATCGTAAGAGGCGACTAATTGGTAGGAGTCGAGAGGTGAAGAGTGTATGTGTGTGTGTGCGTGTGTGCGTGTGTGTGTGCGTGTGTGAGTATGTGTGTGTGTTAGTTCGGCTTGCAGAAATAAGAACACGACTGAGGCAAGAAGGCACTGCCTATCGTAAGAGGCGACTAATAGGTAGGAGTTGAGAGGTGAAGAGTGTATGTTTGTGTGCGTGTGTGCGTGTGTGTGTGCGTGTGTGAGTATGTGTGTGTGTGTTTGTTCGGCTTGCAGTGATAAGAACACGGCCAAGGCAAGAAGGCCCTGCCTATCGTAAGAGGCGACTAATAGGTAGGAGTCGAGAGGTGAAGAATGTATGTGTGTGTGCGTGTGGGCGTGTTTGTGTGTGTGTGAGTGTATGTGTGTGTGCGTGTGTGCGTGCGTGTGTGTGTGTTTGTGAGTGTGTGTGTATGTATGTGTGTGTGTCCCTTCAGCTCGCAGAGATAAGAAAAGAGCCGTGGCAAGAAAGCGATGCAAATCGTACGGGGCGACTAATGGATAGGAGTCGAGAGGCGAAGAGTGGGCGACTAATAAGTAGGAGTCGAGAGGTGAAAAGTGTATGTGTGTGTGCGTGTGTGCGTGTGTGTGTGCGTGTGTGAGTATGTGTGTGTGTTAGTTCGGCTTGCAGAGATAAAAACACGACCGAGGCAAGAAGGCCCTGCCTATCGTAAGAGGCGACTAATAGGTAGGAGTCGAGAGGTGAAGAGTGTATGTTTGTGTGCGTGTGTGCGTGTGTGCGTGTGTGTGTGAGTGTGTGTGTGTCCGTTCGGCTCGCAGAGATAAGAACACGGCCGTAGCAAAAAGTCCCTGAATGTCGTAAGAGGCGACTAATGGGTAGGAGTCGAGAGGTGGAGCGTGTATGTGTGTGTGTGTGTGTGTGTGTGTGCGAGTGTGTGTGTGTGTGTCTGTTCGGCTCGCAGAGATAAGAATACATCTGTGGCAAGAAGGCCCTGCCTGTCGTAAGAGCAGAATAATGGGTAGGAGTCGAGGGGTGAAGAGTGTATGTGTGTGTGTTTGTGTGCGTGTGTGCGTGCGTGTGTGAGTGTGTGTGTGAGTGTGTGTGTGTCAGTGTGTGCGTGTCCGGTCGGCTCGCAGAGATATGAACACGGCCGTGGCAAAAAGGCTCTGCCTGTCGTAAGAGGAGAATAATGGGTAGGAGTCGAGAGGTTGAGAGTGTATGTGTGTGTGTGCGCGCGTGTGTGTGTGTGTATGTGTATGTGTGTGTGTGTGTGTGCGTGTCTCTTCTGCTCGCAGAGGTAAGAATACGGCCGTGGCAAGAAGGCCATGCTTGCTGTAAGGAGCAACTAATGGGTAGGAATCGAGAGTTGAAGAGTGTACCTGTGTGTGAGTGTGTGTGTGTGTGTGTGCGTGTGTGAGTGTATGTGTGTGTGTGTCCGTTCGGCTTGCAGAGATAAGATTACAGCCGTGGCAAGAAGGCCCTGCCTGTCGTTTAGAAGAGTTTAGGTGTGTGTGTGTGGTTGTGAGTGTGTGTGTGTGTGTGTGTGTGTCTGTATGGCTCGCAGAGGTAAAAACACGGCCGTGGCAAAAAGGCCCTGCCTGTCGTAAGAGACGACTAATGGGTAGGAGTCGAGAGATGAAGAGTGTATGTGTGTGTGTGTGTGTGTGTGTGTGTGTGCGTGTGTGCGTGTGTGAGTGTGTGTGTGTGTCCGTTGGCTCGCAGAGATAAGAATACGGCCGTGGCAAGAAGCCCTGCCTGTCGTAAGAGGCGACTAATGGGTAGGAGTCGAGAGGTGAAGAGTGTATGTGTGTGTCTGTGTGTGCGTGTGTGTGTGAGTGTGTGTGTGTGCGTGTGTGAGTGTGTGTGTATGTATGTGTGTCCGTTCGGCCTGCATAGGTAAGAATACAGCCGAGGCAAGAAGGCCCTGCCTGTCGTAAGGTGCGAGTAATAGGTAGGAGTCGAGAGGTGAAGAGTGTAGGTGTGTGTGTGTGTGTGAATGTGTATGTGTGTCTGTATGGCTCGCAAAGATAAGAACACGGCCGTGGCAAAAAGGCTCTGCCTGTCGAAAGAGGCGTATAATGGGTAGGAGTGGAGAGGTGAAGAATTTATGTGTGTGTGTGTGTGTGTGTGTGCATGTGTGTGTGCGTGTGTGAGTGTGGGTGTGTGTATGTGTGTCCGTTCGGCTTGCAGAGATAAGAACACAGCCGAGGCAAGAAGTCCCTGCCTGTCGTAAGGGGCGAGTAATAGGTAACAGTCGAGAGGTGAAGAGTTTAGGTGTGTGTGTGTGAGTGTGTGTGTGTGTGTGTCTGTATGGCTCGCAGAGATAAAAACACGGCCGTGGCAAAAAGGCCCTGCCTGTCTTAAGAGACTACTAATGGGTAGGAGTCGAGAGGTGAAGAGTGTATGTGTGTGTGTGTGCGTGTGTGTGTGTGTGTGTGAGTGTGTGTGTGTGTGCGTGTGTGAGTGTGTGTGTATGTATGTGTGTCCGTTCGGCCTGCAGAGATAAGAATACAGCCGAGGCAAGAAGGCCCTGCCTGTCGTAAGGGGCGAGTAATAGGTAGGAGTCGAGAGGTGAAGAGTGTATGTGTGTGTGTGTGCGTGTGTGGGTGTGTGCTTGTGTGAGTGTGTGTGTGTGTCTGGTCGTCTCGCAGAGATAAGAACACGGCCGTGGCAACAAGGCCCTGCCTGTCGTAAGAGGCGACTAATGGGTACGAGTCGAGAGGTGAAGAGTGTATGTGTGTGTGTGCGTGTGTGCGTGTGTGTGGTGTGTGAGTGTGTGTGTGTATTTGTGTGTGTGAGTGTGTGTGTGTCCAGTAGGCTCGCAGAGATAAGAACACGGCCGTGGCAAGAAGGCCCTGCCTGTCGTCAGAGGCGACTAATGGGTAGGAGTCGAGTGCTGAAGAGTGTATATGTGTGTGTGTGCGTGTGTGCGTGTGTGTGCGTGTGTGAGTGTGTGTGTATGTTTGTGTGTCCGTTTGGATTGCAGAGATAAGAATACGGCCAAGGCAAGAAGACCCTGCCTTTTGTAAGGGGCGACTAATAGGTAGGAGACGAGAGGTGAAGAGTGTATGTGTGTATGCGTGTGTGCGTGTGTGTGTGCGTGTGTGAGTATGTGTGTGTGTCCGTTTGGCTTGCAGAGATAAGAATACGGCCGAGGCAAGAAGGCCCTGCCTCTTGTAAGGGGCGACTAATAGGTAGGAGTCGAGAGGTGAAGAGTGTATGTGTGCGTGCGTGTGTGCGTGTGTGTGTGAGTGTGTGTGTATGTGTATGTGTGTCCCTTTGGCTCGCAGAGATAAGAAATCAGCGGTTTCAAGAAGGCCATGCCTGTCGTAAGAGGTGACTAATGGGTAGGAGTCGAGAGGTGAAGAGTGTATGTGTCTGTGTGTATGTGTGTGTGTGTCCGTTTGGCTTGCAGAGATAAGAATACGGCCGAGGCAAGAAGGCCCTGCCTGTCTTAAGAGGCGACTAATGGATAGGAGTCGAGAGGTGAAGAGTGTATGTGTGTGTGCGCGCGTGTGTGTGTGTGTGTGTGCCTGTGTGCGTGTGTTTGTGTGTGCGTGTGTGTGTGTGTCCGTTCGGCTTGCAGAGATAAGAACACGGTCGTGGCAAGAAGTCCCTGCCTGTCGTAAGAGGAGAATAATGGGTAGAAGTCGAGAGGTGAATAGTGTATTTGTGCTTGCGTGTGTGTGTTTGTGTGTGAGTGTGTGTGTGTGTGTCCGTTCGGCTCGCAGAGATAAGAATGCGTTCGTTGCAAGAAGGCCCTGCCTGTCTTAAGAGGCGACTAATGGATAGGAGTCGAGAGGTGGAGAGTGTGTGCGTGTGCGTGTACGTGTGCGTGTGTGCGTGTGTGCCTGTGTGCGTGTGTTTGTGTGTGCGTGTGTGTGTCCGGTCGGCTCGCTGAAATGAGAACACGGCCGTGGCAAGAAGGCCCTGCCTGTCGTAAGAGGCGACTAATGGGTAGGAGTCGAGAGGTGAAGAGTGTATGTGTGTGTGTGTACGTGTGTGCGTGTGTGTGTGCGTGTGTGAGTATGTGTGTGTGTCCGTTCGGCTTGCAGAGATAAGAATACGTCCGTGGCAAGAAGTCCCTGAATGTCGTAAGAGGCGACTAATGGGTAGGAGTCGAGAGGTTAAGAGTGTATGTGTATGTGTGTGTGCGTGTGTGGGTGTGTGTGTGTTTGTGCGTGTGTAAATATGTGTTTGTATGTATGTGTGTGTCCATTCGGTTCGCAAAGATTAGAATACGGCCGAGGCAAGAAGGCCCTGCCTCTTGTAAGGGGCGACTAATAGGTAGGAGTCGAGAGGTGAATAGTGTATGTGTATGTGTGTGTGCGTGTGTGGGTGTGTGTGTGTTTGTGCGTGTGTAAATGTATGTGTGTATGTATGTGTGTGTCCATTCGGTTCGCAGAAATTAGAATACGGCCGAGGCAAGAAGGCCATGCCTGTCGTAAGAGGCGACTAATGGGTAGGAGTCGAGAGGTGAAAAGTGTATTTGTGTGTGTGCGTGTGTGTGCGTGTGTGCGTGCTTGTGTGTGTGAGTGTGTGTGTGTATGTGTGTGTGTCCGTTTGGCTTGCAGAGATAAGAATACGGCCGAGGCAAGAAGGCCCTGCCTGTCTTAAGAGGCGACTAATGGATAGGAGTCGAGAGGTGAAGAGGGTGTGCGTGTGCGTGTACGTGTGCGTGTGTGCGTGTGTGCCTGTGTGCGTGTGTTTGTCTGTGCGTGTGTGTGTGTGTCCGTTCGGCTCGCAGAGATAAAAATACGTCCGTGGCAAGAAGGCCCTGCCTGTCTTAAGAGGCGACTAATGGATAGGAATCGAGAGGTGGAGAGTGTGTGCGTGAGCGTGTGCGTTTGCGTGTGTGCGTTTGTACCTGTGTGCGTGTGTTTGTGTGTGCGTGTGTGTGTGTGTCCGGTCGGCTCGCTGAAATGAGAACACGGCCGTGGCAAGAAGGCCCTGCCTGTCGTAAGAGGCGACTAATGGGTAGGAGTCGAGAGGTTAAGAGTGTATGTGTATGTGTGTGTGTTTGTGCGTGTGTAAATATGTGTGTGTATGTATGTGTGTGTCCATTCGGTTCGCAGAGATTAGAATACGGCCGAGGCAAGAAGGCCCTGCCTCTTGTAAGGGGCGACTACTGAGTAGGAGTCGAGAGGTGAATAGTGTATGTGTATGTGTGGGTGCGTGTGTGGGTGTGTGTGTGTTTGTGCGTGTGTAAATGTGTGTGTGTATGTAGGTATGTGTCCATTCGGCTTGCAGAGATAAGAATACGGCCGAGGCAAGAAGGCCCTGCCTGTCTTAAGAGGTGACTAATGGATAGGAGTCGAGAGGTGGAGAGTGTGTGCGTGTGCGTGTGCGTGTGCGTGTGTGCGTGTGTGTGTGTGCGTGTGAGCGTGCGTGTGTGTTTGAGTGTGTGTGTATGTCCGTTCGGCTCGCAGAGATAAGAACATGGCCGTAGCAAGAAGGCCCTGCCTGTTATAAGAAGCGACTAATGGGTAGGAGTCGAGAGGTAAAGAGTGTATGTGTGTGTGCGTGTGTGCGTGTGTGTGTGCGTGTGTGTATGTGTGTGTGTCCGTTCGGCTTGCAGAGATAAGAATACGGCCGAGGCAAGAAGGCCCTGCCTGTCTTAAGAGGTGACTAATGGATTGGAGTCGAGAGGTGGAGAATGTGTGCGAGTGCGTATGCGTGTGCGTGTGAGTGTGCGTGTGCGTGTGTGCGTGTGTGTGTGTGTGCGTGTGTGAGTATGTGTGTGTGTCCGTTCGGCTTGCAGAGATAAGAATACGTCCGTGGCAAGAAGTCCTTGAATGTCGTAAGAGGCGACTAATGGGTAGGAGTCGAGAGGTTAAGAGTGTATGTGTTTGTGTGTGAGTGTGTGTGTGTCTGTTCGGCTTGCAGAGATAAGAACACGGCCGAGGCAAGAAGACCCTGCCTGTCGTGAGAGACGACTAATAGGTAGGAGTCGAGAGGTGAAGAATGTATGTGTGTGTGCGTATGTGCGTGTTTGTGTGTGTGAGTGTATGTGTGTGTGCGTGTGTGCGTGCGTGTGTGCGTGTGTGTGTGAGTGTGCGTGTGTGTGTGTCCGTTCGGCTTGCAGAGATAAGAACACGGCCGTGGCAAGAAGTCCCTGCCTGTCGTAAGAGGAGAATAATGTGTAGAAGTCGAGAGGTGAATAGTGTATTTGTGCTTGCGTGTGTGTGTTTGTGTGTGAGTGTGTGTGTGTGTGTCCGTTCGGCTCGCAGAGATAAGAATGCGTTCGTTGCAAGAAGGCCCTGCCTGTCTTAAGAGGCGACTAATGGATAGGAGTCGAGAGGTGGAGAGTGTGTGCGTGTGCGTGTACGTGTGCGTGTGTGCGTGTGTGCCTGTGTGCGTGTGTTTGTGTGTGCGTGTGTGTGTGTCCGGTCGGCTCGCTGAAATGAGAACACGGCCGTGGCAAGAAGGCCCTGCCTGTCGTAAGAGGCGACTAATGGGTAGGAGTCGAGAGGTGAAGAGTGTATGTGTGTGTGTGTACGTGTGTGCGTGTGTGTGTGCGTGTGTGAGTATGTGTGTGTGTCCGTTCGGCTTGCAGAGATAAGAATACGTCCGTGGCAAGAAGTCCCTGAATGTCGTAAGAGGCGACTAATGGGTAGGAGTCGAGAGGTTAAGAGTGTATGTGTATGTGTGTGTGCGTGTGTGGGTGTGTGTGTGTTTGTGCGTGTGTAAATATGTGTTTGTATGTATGTGTGTGTCCATTCGGTTCGCAAAGATTAGAATACGGCCGAGGCAAGAAGGCCCTGCCTCTTGTAAGGGGCGACTAATAGGTAGGAGTCGAGAGGTGAATAGTGTATGTGTATGTGTGTGTGCGTGTGTGGGTGTGTGTGTGTTTGTGCGTGTGTAAATGTATGTGTGTATGTATGTGTGTGTCCATTCGGTTCGCAGAAATTAGAATACGGCCGAGGCAAGAAGGCCATGCCTGTCGTAAGAGGCGACTAATGGGTAGGAGTCGAGAGGTGAAAAGTGTATTTGTGTGTGTGCGTGTGTGTGCGTGTGTGCGTGCTTGTGTGTGTGAGTGTGTGTGTGTATGTGTGTGTGTCCGTTTGGCTTGCAGAGATAAGAATACGGCCGAGGCAAGAAGGCCCTGCCTGTCTTAAGAGGCGACTAATGGATAGGAGTCGAGAGGTGAAGAGGGTGTGCGTGTGCGTGTACGTGTGCGTGTGTGCGTGTGTGCCTGTGTGCGTGTGTTTGTCTGTGCGTGTGTGTGTGTGTCCGTTCGGCTCGCAGAGATAAAAATACGTCCGTGGCAAGAAGGCCCTGCCTGTCTTAAGAGGCGACTAATGGATAGGAATCGAGAGGTGGAGAGTGTGTGCGTGAGCGTGTGCGTTTGCGTGTGTGCGTTTGTACCTGTGTGCGTGTGTTTGTGTGTGCGTGTGTGTGTGTGTCCGGTCGGCTCGCTGAAATGAGAACACGGCCGTGGCAAGAAGGCCCTGCCTGTCGTAAGAGGCGACTAATGGGTAGGAGTCGAGAGGTTAAGAGTGTATGTGTATGTGTGTGTGTTTGTGCGTGTGTAAATATGTGTGTGTATGTATGTGTGTGTCCATTCGGTTCGCAGAGATTAGAATACGGCCGAGGCAAGAAGGCCCTGCCTCTTGTAAGGGGCGACTACTGAGTAGGAGTCGAGAGGTGAATAGTGTATGTGTATGTGTGGGTGCGTGTGTGGGTGTGTGTGTGTTTGTGCGTGTGTAAATGTGTGTGTGTATGTAGGTATGTGTCCATTCGGCTTGCAGAGATAAGAATACGGCCGAGGCAAGAAGGCCCTGCCTGTCTTAAGAGGTGACTAATGGATAGGAGTCGAGAGGTGGAGAGTGTGTGCGTGTGCGTGTGCGTGTGCGTGTGTGCGTGTGTGTGTGTGCGTGTGAGCGTGCGTGTGTGTTTGAGTGTGTGTGTATGTCCGTTCGGCTCGCAGAGATAAGAACATGGCCGTAGCAAGAAGGCCCTGCCTGTTATAAGAAGCGACTAATGGGTAGGAGTCGAGAGGTAAAGAGTGTATGTGTGTGTGCGTGTGTGCGTGTGTGTGTGCGTGTGTGTATGTGTGTGTGTCCGTTCGGCTTGCAGAGATAAGAATACGGCCGAGGCAAGAAGGCCCTGCCTGTCTTAAGAGGTGACTAATGGATTGGAGTCGAGAGGTGGAGAATGTGTGCGAGTGCGTATGCGTGTGCGTGTGAGTGTGCGTGTGCGTGTGTGCGTGTGTGTGTGTGTGCGTGTGTGAGTATGTGTGTGTGTCCGTTCGGCTTGCAGAGATAAGAATACGTCCGTGGCAAGAAGTCCTTGAATGTCGTAAGAGGCGACTAATGGGTAGGAGTCGAGAGGTTAAGAGTGTATGTGTGTGTGTGTGAGTGTGTGTGTGTCTGTTCGGCTTGCAGAGATAAGAACACGGCCGAGGCAAGAAGACCCTGCCTGTCGTGAGAGACGACTAATAGGTAGGAGTCGAGAGGTGAAGAATGTATGTGTGTGTGCGTATGTGCGTGTTTGTGTGTGTGAGTGTATGTGTGTGTGCGTGTGTGCGTGCGTGTGTGCGTGTGTGTGTGAGTGTGCGTGTGTGTGTGTCCGTTCGGCTTGCAGAGATAAGAACACGGCCGTGGCAAGAAGTCCCTGCCTGTCGTAAGAGGAGAATAATGTGTAGAAGTCGAGAGGTGAATAGTGTATTTGTGCTTGCGTGTGTGTGTTTGTGTGTGAGTGTGTGTGTGTGTGTCCGTTCGGCTCGCAGAGATAAGAATGCGTTCGTTGCAAGAAGGCCCTGCCTGTCTTAAGAGGCGACTAATGGATAGGAGTCGAGAGGTGGAGAGTGTGTGCGTGTGCGTGTACGTGTGCGTGTGTGCGTGTGTGCCTGTGTGCGTGTGTTTGTGTGTGCGTGTGTGTGTGTCCGGTCGGCTCGCTGAAATGAGAACACGGCCGTGGCAAGAAGGCCCTGCCTGTCGTAAGAGGCGACTAATGGGTAGGAGTCGAGAGGTGAAGAGTGTATGTGTGTGTGTGTACGTGTGTGCGTGTGTGTGTGCGTGTGTGAGTATGTGTGTGTGTCCGTTCGGCTTGCAGAGATAAGAATACGTCCGTGGCAAGAAGTCCCTGAATGTCGTAAGAGGCGACTAATGGGTAGGAGTCGAGAGGTTAAGAGTGTATGTGTATGTGTGTGTGCGTGTGTGGGTGTGTGTGTGTTTGTGCGTGTGTAAATATGTGTTTGTATGTATGTGTGTGTCCATTCGGTTCGCAAAGATTAGAATACGGCCGAGGCAAGAAGGCCCTGCCTCTTGTAAGGGGCGACTAATAGGTAGGAGTCGAGAGGTGAATAGTGTATGTGTATGTGTGTGTGCGTGTGTGGGTGTGTGTGTGTTTGTGCGTGTGTAAATGTATGTGTGTATGTATGTGTGTGTCCATTCGGTTCGCAGAAATTAGAATACGGCCGAGGCAAGAAGGCCATGCCTGTCGTAAGAGGCGACTAATGGGTAGGAGTCGAGAGGTGAAAAGTGTATTTGTGTGTGTGCGTGTGTGTGCGTGTGTGCGTGCTTGTGTGTGTGAGTGTGTGTGTGTAGGTGTGTGTGTCCGTTTGGCTTGCAGAGATAAGAATACGGCCGAGGCAAGAAGGCCCTGCCTGTCTTAAGAGGCGACTAATGGATAGGAGTCGAGAGGTGAAGAGGGTGTGTGTGTGTGTGTCCGTTCGGCTTGCAGAGATAAGAACACGGCCGAGGCAAGAAGGCCCTGCCTGTCTTAAGAGGCGACTAATGGATATGAGTCGAGAGGTGAAGGGGGTGTGCGTGTGCGTGTACGTGTGCGTGTGTGCGTGTGTGCCTGTGTGCGTGTGTTTGTCTGTGCGTGTGTGTGTGTGTCCGTTCGGCTCGCAGAGATAAAAATACGTCCGTGGCAAGAAGGCCCTGCCTGTCTTAAGAGGCGACTAATGGATAGGAATCGAGAGGTGGAGAGTGTGTGCGTGAGCGTGTGCGTTTGCGTGTGTGCGTTTGTGCCTGTGTGCGTGTGTTTGTGTGTGCGTGTGTGTGTGTGTGTCCGGTCGGCTCGCTGAAATGAGAACACGGCCGTGGCAAGAAGGCCCTGCCTGTCGTAAGAGGCGACTAATGGGTAGGAGTCGAGAGGTTAAGAGTGTATGTGTATGTGTGTGTGTTTGTGCGTGTGTAAATATGTGTGTGTATGTATGTGTGTGTCCATTCGGTTCGCAGAGATTAGAATACGGCCGAGGCAAGAAGGCCCTGCCTCTTGTAAGGGGCGACTAATAGGTAGGAGTCGAGAGGTGAATAGTGTATGTGTATGTGTGTGTGCGTGTGTGGGTGTGTGTGTGTTTGTGCGTGTGTAAATGTATGTGTGTATGTATGTGTGTGTCCATTCGGTTCGCAGAAATTAGAATACGGCCGAGGCAAGAAGGCCATGCCTGTCGTAAGAGGCGACTAATGGGTAGGAGTCGAGAGGTGAAAAGTGTATTTGTGTGTGTGCGTGTGTGTGCGTGTGTGCGTGCTTGTGTGTGTGAGTGTGTGTGTGTAGGTGTGTGTGTCCGATTGGCTTGCAGAGATAAGAATACGGCCGAGGCAAGAAGGCCCTGCCTGTCTTAAGAGGCGACTAATGGATAGGAGTCGAGAGGTGAAGAGGGTGTGCGTGTGCGTGTGCGTGTGTGCGTGTGTACCTGTGTGCGTGTGTTTGTCTGTGCGTGTGTGTGTGTGTCCGTTCGGCTCGCAGAGATAAAAATACGTCCGTGGCAAGAAGGCCCTGCCTGTCTTAAGAGGCGACTAATGGATAGGAATCGAGAGGTGGAGAGTGTGTGCGTGAGCGTGTGCGTTTGCGTGTGTGCGTTTGTGCCTGTGTGCGTGTGTTTGTGTGTGCGTGTGTGTGTGTGTCCGGTCGGCTCTCTGAAATGAGAACACGGCCGTGGCAAAAAGGCCCTGCCTGTCGTAAGAGGCGACTAATGGGTAGGAGTCGAGAGGTTAAGAGTGTATGTGTATGTGTGTGTGTTTGTGAGTGTGTAAATATGTGTGTGTATGTATGTGTGTGTCCATTCGGTTCGCAGAGATTAGAATACGGCCGAGGCAAGAAGGCCCTGCCTCTTGTAAGGGGCGACTAATAGGTAGGAGTCGAGAGGTGAATAGTGTATGTGTATGTGTGGGTGCGTGTGTGGGTGTGTGTGTGTTTGTGCGTGTGTAAATATGTGTTTGTATGTATGTGTGTGTCCATTCGGTTCGCAAAGATTAGAATACGGCCGAGGCAAGAAGGCCCTGCCTCTTGTAAGTGGCGACTAATAGGTAGGAGTCGAGAGGTGAATAGTGTATGTGTATGTGTGTGTGCGTGTGTGGGTGTGTGTGTGTTTGTGCGTGTGTAAATGTATGTGTGTATGTATGTGTGTGTCCATTCGGTTCGCAGAAATTAGAATACGGCCGAGGCAAGAAGGCCATGCCTGTCGTAAGAGGCGACTAATGGGTAGGAGTCGAGAGGTGAAAAGTGTATTTGTGTGTGTGCGTGTGTGTGCGTGTGTGCGTGCTTGTGTGTGTGAGTGTGTGTGTGTAGGTGTGTGTGTCCGTTTGGCTTGCAGAGATAAGAATACGGCCGAGGCAAGAAGGCCCTGCCTGTCTTAAGAGGCGACTAATGGATAGGAGTCGAGAGGTGAAGAGGGTGTGCGTGTGCGTGTGCGTGTGTGCGTGTGTACCTGTGTGCGTGTGTTTGTCTGTGCGTGTGTGTGTGTGTCCGTTCGGCTCGCAGAGATAAAAATACGTCCGTGGCAAGAAGGCCCTGCCTGTCTTAAGAGGCGACTAATGGATAGGAATCGAGAGGTGGAGAGTGTGTGCGTGAGCGTGTGCGTTTGCGTGTGTGCGTTTGTGCCTGTGTGCGTGTGTTTGTGTGTGCGTGTGTGTGTGTGTCCGGTCGGCTCTCTGAAATGAGAACACGGCCGTGGCAAAAAGGCCCTGCCTGTCGTAAGAGGCGACTAATGGGTAGGAGTCGAGAGGTTAAGAGTGTATGTGTATGTGTGTGTGTTTGTGAGTGTGTAAATATGTGTGTGTATGTATGTGTGTGTCCATTCGGTTCGCAGAGATTAGAATACGGCCGAGGCAAGAAGGCCCTGCCTCTTGTAAGGGGCGACTAATAGGTAGGAGTCGAGAGGTGAATAGTGTATGTGTATGTGTGGGTGCGTGTGTGGGTGTGTGTGTGTTTGTGCGTGTGTAAATGTGTGTGTGTATGTAGGTATGTGTCCATTCGGCTTGCAGAGATAAGAATACGGCCGAGGCAAGAAGGCCCTGCCTGTCTTAAGAGGTGACTAATGGATAGGAGTCGAGAGGTGGAGAGTGTGTGCGTGTGCGTGTGCGTGTGCGTGTGTGCGTGTGTGTGTGTGCGTGTGAGCGTGCGTGTGTGTTTGAGTGTCTGTGTATGTCCGTTCGGCTCGCAGAGATAAGAACATGGCCGTAGCAAGAAGGCCCTGCCTGTTATAAGAAGCGACTAATGGGTAGGAGTCGAGAAATAAAGAGTGTATGTGTGTGTGCGTGTGTGCGTGTGTGTGTGCGTGTGTGTATGTGTGTGTGTCCGTTCGGCTTGCAGAGATAAGAATACGGCCGAGGCAAGAAGGCCCTGCCTGTCTTAAGAGGTGACTAATGGATTGGAGTCGAGAGGTGGAGAGTGTGTGCGTGTGCGTATGCGTGTGCGTGTGAGTGTGCGTGTGCGTGTGTGCGTGTGTGTGTGTGTGCGTGTGTGAGTATGTGTGTTTGTCCGTTCGGCTTGCAGAGATAAGAATACGTCCGTGGCAAGAAGTCCCTGAATGTCGTAAGAGGCGACTAATGGGTAGGAGTCGAGAGGTTAAGAGTGTATGTGTGTGTGTGTGAGTGTGTGTGTGTCTGTTCGGCTTGCAGAGATAAGAACACGGCCGTGGCAAGTAGTCCCTGCCTGTCGTAAGAGGAGAATAATGGGTAGGAGTCGAGAGGTGAAGAGTGTGTGCGTGTGCGTGTGCGTGTGCGAGTGCGTGTGTGTGTGTGCGTGTGTGTGTGTGTCCGTTCGGCTTGCAGAGATAAGAACACGGCCGTGGCAAGAAGTCCCTGCCTGTCGTAAGAGGAGAATAATGGGTAGGAGTCGAGAGGTGAAGAGTGTATGTGTGTGTGTGTGTGCGTGTGTGCGTACGTGTGTGAGTGTGTGTGTGAATGTGTGTGTGTGTCAGTGTGTGTGTCCGGTCGGCTCGCAGAGGTAAGAACACGGCCGTAGCAAGAAGTCCCTGCCTGTCGTAAGAGGCGACTAATGAATAGGAGTCGAGAGGTGAAGAGTGTATGTGTCTTTGTGTGTGTGCGTGTGTTTGTGCGTGTGTTTGTGCGTGTGTGAGTATGTGTGTGTACTTGTGTGTGTGTGTCCGTTTGGCTTGCAGAGATATGAATACGGCCGAGGCAAGAAGGCCCTGCCTGTCTTAAGAGGCGACTAATGGATAGGAGTCGAGAGGTGGAGAGTGTGTGCGTGTGCGTGTACGTGTGCGTGTGTGCGTGTGTGCCTGTGTGCGTGTGTTAGTGTGTGCGTGTGTGTGTGTCCGTTCGGCTTGCAGAGATAAGAACACGGCCGTGGCAAGAAGTCCCTGCCTGTCGTAAGAGGAGAATAATGGGAAGGAGTCGAGAGGTGAAGAGTGTATGTGTGTGTTTGCGTGTGTGCGTACGTGTGTGAGTGTGTGTGTGAATGTGTGTGTGTGTGTCAGTGTGTGTGTGCCCGGTCGGCTCGCAGAGATAAGAACACGGCCGTGGCTAGAAGTCCCTGCCTGTCGTAAGAGGCGACTAATGAATAGGAGTCGAGAGGTGAAGAGTGTATGTGTCTTTGTGTGTGTGCGTGTGTTTGTGCGTGTGTGAGTATGTGTGTGTATTTGTGTGTGGGTGTGTGTCCGTTTGGCTTGCAGAGATAAGAATACGACCGAGGCAAGAAGGCCCTGCCTGTCGTTAGAAACGACTAATGGGTAGGAGTCGAGAGGTGGAGAGTGTGTGCGTGTGCGTGTGTGTGTGTGTGTCCGTTCGGCTTGCAGAGATAAGAACACGGCCGTGGCAAGAAGTCCCTGCCTGTCGTAATAGGAGAATAATGGGTAGGAGTCGAGAGGTGAAGAGTGTATGTGTGTGTGTGCGTGTGTGCGTATGTGTGTGCGTGTGTGAGTATGTGTGTGTGTCCATTCGGCTTGCAGAGATAAGAACACGGCCGTGGCAAGAAGTCCCTGCCTGTCGTAAGAGGAGAATAATGGGTAGGAGTCGAGAGGTGAAGAGTGTATGTGTGTGTGTGTGCGTGTGTGCGTGTGTGGGCGTGTGTGAGTGTGTGTGTATGTGTGTGTGTCCGTTTGGCTTGCAGAGATAAGAATACGGCCGAGGCCAGAAGGCCCTGCCTCTTGTAAGGGTCAACTAAAAAGTAGGAGTCGAGAGGTGAAGAGTGTATGTGTGTGTGTGCGTGTGTGCGTGTGTGTGTGCGTGTGTGTGGGTGTGTGAGTATGTGTGTGTGTTAGTTTGGCTTGCAGAGATGAGAACACGACCGCGGCAAGAAGGCCCTGCTTATCGTAAGAGGCGACTAAAAGGTAGAAGTCGAGAGGTGAAGAGTGTATGTGTGTGTGCGTGTGTGCGTGTGTGTGTTTGTGCGTGTGTGAGTGTGTGTGTATAAGTGTGTGTGTCCGTTCGGCTTGCAGAGATATGAATACGGCCGGGGCAAGAAGGCCCTGCCTCTCGTAAGAGGCGACTAAAAGGTAGGGGTCGAGAGGTGAAGAGTGTATGTGTGTGTGTGTGTGTGAGTGTGTGTGTTTGTCCGCTCGGCTTGCAGAGATAAGATTACGGCCGTGGCAAGAAGGCCCTGCCTGTCTTAAGAGGCGGCTAATGGATATTAGTCGAGAGGTGGAGAGTGTGTGCGTGTGCGTGTGCGTGTGTGTGGGTGCGTGTGTGTGCGTGTGTGCGTGTGTGTGTGTGAGTGTGTGTGTGTCCGTTCGGCTCGCAGAGATAAGAACACGGCCGTGGCAAGAAGTCCCTGAATGTCGTAAGAGGCGACTAATGGGTAGGAGTCGAGAGGTAAAGCGTGTATGTGTGTGTATGTGTGTGTGCGAGTGTGTGTGTGTGTCCGTTTGGCCCGCAGAGATAAGAACACGTCCGTAGCAAGAAGGCCCTGCCTGTCGTAAGAGGCGACTAATGGATAGGAGTCGAGAGGTGGAGAGTGTGTGCGTGTACGTGTGCGTGCGTGTTTAAGTGTGTGTGTATGTGAGTGTGTGAGTGTGTGTGTGTGCGGTCGGCTCGCAGAGATAAGAACACAGCCGTGGCAAGAAGGCCCTGCCTGTCGTAAGAGGCGAGTAATAAGTAGGAGTCGAGAGGAGAAGAGTGTATGTGTGTGTATGCGTGTGTGCGTGTGTGTGTTCGTGTGTGAGTATGTGTGTGTGTTAGTTCGGCTTGCAGAAATAAGAACACGACCGAGGCAAGAAGGCCCTGCCTATCGTAAGAGGCGACTAATAGGTAGGAGTCGAGAGGTGAAGAGTGTATGTTTGTGTGCGTGTGTGCGTGTATGTGTGTTTGTGCGTGTGTGAGTGTGTGTGTATAAGTGTGTGTGTCCGTTCGGCTTGCAGAGATATGAATACGGCCGGGGCAAGAAGGCCCTGCCTCTCGTAAGAGGCGACTAAAAGGTAGGGGTCGAGAGGTGAAGAGTGTATGTGTGTGCGTGTGTGCGTGTGTGTGTGCGTTTGTGTGCGTGTGTGAGTATGTGTGTGTGTTAGTTTGGCTTGCCGAGATGAGAACACGACCGCGGCAAGAAGGCCCTGCTTATCGTAAGAGGCGACTAAAAGGTAGGAGTCGAGAGGTGAAGAGTGTATGTGTGTGTGCGTGTGTGCGTGTGTGTGTTTGTGCGTGTGTGAGTGTGTGTATATGTGTGTGTGTCCGTTCGGCTTGCAGAGATATGAATACGGCCGGGGCAAGAAGGCCCTGCCTCTCGTAAGAGGCGACTAAAAGGTAGGGGTCGAGAGGTGAAGAGTGTATGTGTGTGTGTGTGTGTGAGTGTGTGTGTTTGTCCGCTCGGCTCGCAGAGATAAGATTACGGCCGTGGCAAGAAGGCCCTGCCTGTCTTAAGAGGCGGCTAATGGATAGGAGTCGAGAGGTGGAGAGTGTGTGCGTGTGCGTGTGCGTGTGTGTGGGTGCGTGTGTGTGCGTGTGTGTGTGTGAGTGTGTGTGTGTCCGTTCGGCTCGCAGAGATAAGAACACGGCCGTGGCAAGAAGTCCCTGAATGTCGTAAGAGGCGACTACTGGGTAGGAGTCGAGAGGTAAAGCGTGTATGTGTGTGTATGTGTGTGTGCGAGTGTGTGTGTGTGTCCATTTGGCCCGCAGAGATAAGAACACGTCCGTAGCAAAAAGGCCCTGCCTGTCGTAAGAGGCGACTAATGGATAGGAGTCGAGAGGTGGAGAGTGTGTGCGTGTACGTGTGCGTGCGTGTTTAAGTGTGTGTGTATGTGAGTGTGTGAGTGTGTGTGTGTGTGCGGTCGGCTCGCAGAGATAAGAACACAGCCGTGGCAAGAAGGCCCTGCCTGTCGTAAGAGGCGAGTAATAAGTAGGAGTCGAGAGGTGAAGAGTGTATGTGTGTGTGTGCGTGTGTGCGTGTGTGTGTGCGTGTGTGAGTATGTGTGTGTGTTAGTTCGGCTTGCAGAAATAAGAACACGACCGAGGCAAGAAGGCCCTGCCTATCGTAAGAGGCGACTAATAGGTAGGAGTCGAGAGGTGAAGAGTGTATGTTTGTGTGCGTGTGTGCGTGTGTGTGTGCGTGTGTGAGTATGTGTGTGTGTCCGTTCGGCTTGCAGAGATAAGAATACGGCCGTGGCAAAAAGGCCATGCTTGCTGTAAGGAGCGACTAATTGGTAGTAGTCGATAGGTGAAGAGTGTATGTGTGTGTGCGTGTGTGCGTGTATGTGTGTTTGTGCGTGTGTGAGTGTGTGTATAAGTGTGTGTGTCCGTTCGGCTTGCAGAATTATGAATACGGCCGGGGCAAGAAGGCCCTGCCTCTCGTAAGAGGCGACTAAAAGGAAGGGGTCGAGAGGTGAAGAGTGTATGTGTGTATGTGTGTGAGTGTGTGTGTTTGTCCGCTCGGCTCGCAGAGATAAGATTACGGCCGAGGCAGAAGGCCCTGCCTGTCTTAAGAGGTTGCTTATGGATAGGAGTCGAGAGGTGGAGAGTGTGTGCGTGTGCGTGTGCGTGTGTGTGGGTGCGTGTGTGTGCGTGTGTGCGTGTGTTTGTGTGAGTGTGTGTGTGTCCGTTCGGCTCGCAGAGATAAGAACACGGCCGTAACAAGAAGTCCCTGAATGTCGTAAGAGGCGACTAATGGGTAGGAGTCGAGAGGTGAAGCGTGTATGTGTGTGTATGTGTGTGTGCGAGTGTGTGTGTGTGTGTGTCGGTTTGGCTCGCAGAGATAAGAACACGTCCGTAGCAAGAAGGCCCTGCCTGTCGTAAGAGGCGACTAATGGATAGGAGTCGAGAGGTGGAGAGTGTGTGCGTGTACGTGTGCGTGCGTGTTTATGTGTGTGTGTATGTGAGTGTGTGAGTGTGTGTGTGTGCGGTCGGCTCGCAGAGATAAGAACACAGCCGTGGCAAGAAGGCCCTGCCTGTCGTAAGAGGCAAGTAATAAGTAGGAGTCGAGAGGTGAAGAGTGTATGTGTGTGTGTGCGTGTGTGCGTGTGTGTGTGCGTGTGTGAGTATGTGTGTGTGTTAGTTCGGCTTGCAGAAATAAGAACACGACCGAGGCAAGAAGGCCCTGCCTATCGTAAGAGGCGACTAATAGGTAGGAGTCGAAAGGTGAAGAGTGTATCTTTGTGTGCGTGTGTGCGTGTGTATGTGCGTGTGTGAGTATGTGTGTGTGTCCGTTCGGCTTGCAGTGATAAGAACACGGCCAAGGCAAGAAGGCCCTGCCTATCGTAAGAGGCGACTAATTGGTAGGAGTCGAGAGGTGAAGAGTGTATGTGTGTGTGTGCGTGTGTGCGTGTGTGTGTGCGTGTGTGAGTATGTGTGTGTGTTAGTTCGGCTTGCAGAAATAAGAACACGACTGAGGCAAGAAGGCACTGCCTATCGTAAGAGGCGACTAATAGGTAGGAGTTGAGAGGTGAAGAGTGTATGTTTGTGTGCTTGTGTGCGTGTGTGTGTGCGTGTGTGAGTATGTGTGTGTGTCCGTTCGGCTTGCAGTGATAAGAACACGGCCAAGGCAAGAAGGCCCTGCCTATCGTAAGAGGCGACTAATAGGTAGGAGTCGAGAGGAGAAGAATGTATGTGTGTGTGCGTGTGGGCGTGTTTGTGTGTGTGTGAGTGTATGTGTGTGTGCGTGTGTGCGTGCGTGTGTGTGTGTGTTTGTGAGTGTGTGTGTATGTATGTGTGTGTGTCCCTTCAGCTCGCAGAGATAAGAAAAGAGCCGTGGCAAGAAAGCGATGCAAATCGTACGGGGCGACTAATGGATAGGAGTCGAGAGGCGAAGAGTGGGCAACTAATAAGTAGGAGTCGAGAGGTGAAAAGTGTATGTGTGTGTGCGTGTGTGCGTGTGTGTGTGCGTGTGTGAGTATGTGTGTGTGTTAGTTCGGCTTGAAGAGATAAAAACACGACCGAGGCAAGAAGGCCCTGCCTATCGTAAGAGGCGACTAATAGGTAGGAGTTGAGAGGTGAAGAGTGTATGTTTGTGTGCGTGTGTGCGTGTGTGCGTGTGTGTGTGAGTGTGTGTGTGTCCGTTCGGCTCGCAGAGATAAGAACACGGCCGTAGCAAAAAGTCCCTGAATGTCGTAAGAGGCGACTAATGGGTAGGAGTCGAGAGGTGGAGCGTGTATGTGTGTGTGTGTGTGTGTGTGCGAGTGTGTGTGTGTGTGTGTCTGTTCGGCTCGCAGAGATAAGAATACGTCCGTGGCAAGAAGGCCCTGCCTGTCGTAAGAGCAGAATAATGGGTAGGAGTCGAGGGGTGAAGAGTGTATGTGTGTGTGTTTGTGTGCGTGTGTGCGTGCGTCTGTTAGTGTGTGTGTGAGTGTGTGTGTGTCAGTGTGTGTGTGTCCGGTCGGCTCGCAGAGATATGAACACGGCCGTGGCAAAAAGGCTCTGCCTGTCGTAAGAGGAGAATAATGGGTAGGAGTCGAGAGGTTGAGAGTGTATGTGTGTGTGTGTGCGCGCGTGTGTGTGTGTGTATGTGTATGTGTGTGTGTGTGTGTGCGTGTCTCTTCTGCTCGCAGAGGTACGAATACGGCCGTGGCAAGAAGGCCATGCCTGCTGTAAGGAGCAACTAATGGGTAGGAATCGAGAGTTGAAGAGTGTACCTGTGTGTGAGTGTGTGTGTGTGTGCGTGTGTGAGTGTATGTGTGTGTGTGTCCGTTCGGCTTGCAGAGATAAGAATACAGCCGTGGCAAGAAGGCCCTGCCTGTCGTTTAGAAGAGTTTAGGTGTGTGTGTGTGTGGTTGTGAGTGTGTGTGTGTGGTTGTGAGTGTGTGTGTGTCTGTATGGCTCGCAGAGGTAAAAACACGGCCGTGGCAAAAAGGCCCTGCCTGTCGTAAGAGACGACTAATGGGTAGGAGTCGAGAGGTGAAGAGTGTATGTGTGTGTGTGTGTGTGCGTGTGTGCGTGTGTGAGTGTGTGTGTGTGTCCGTTGGCTCGCAGAGATAAGAATACGGCCGTGGCAAGAAGCCCTGCCTGTCGTAAGAGGCGACTAATGGGTAGGAGTCGAGAGGTGAAGAGTGTATGTGTGTGTCTGTGTGTGCGTGTGTGTGTGAGTGTGTGTGTGTGCGTGTGTGAGTGTGTGTGTATGTATGTGTGTCCGTTCGGCCTGCATAGGTAAGAATACAGCCGAGGCAAGAAGGCCCTGCCTGTCGTAAGGTGCGAGTAATAGGTAGGAATCGAGAGGTGAAGAGTGTAGGTGTGTGTGTGTGTGTGAATGTGTATGTGTGTCTGTATGGCTCGCAAAGATAAGAACACGGCCGTGGCAAAAAGGCTCTGCCTGTCAAAAGAGGCGTATAATGGGTAGGAGTGGAGAGGTGAAGAGTTTAGGTGTGTGTGTGTGTGAGTGTGTGTGTGTGTGTCTGTATGGCTCGCAGAGATAAAAACACGGCCGTGGCAAAAAGGCCCTGCCTGTCTTAAGAGACGACTAATGGGTAGGAGTCGAGAGGTGAAGAGTGTATGTGTGTGTGTGCGTCTGTGCGTGTGTGAGTGTGTGTGTGTGTGTGTGTCCGTTCGGCTCGCAGAGATAAGAATACGGCCGTGGCAAGAAGGCCCTATCTGCCGTAGGAGGCGACTAATGGGTAGGAGTCGAAAGGTGAAGAGTGTATGTGTGTGTGTGCGTGTGTGTGTGTGTGTGAGTGTGTGTGTGTGTGTGCGTGTGTGAGTGTGTGTGTATGTATGTGTGTCCGTTCGGCCTGCAGAGATAAGAATACAGCCGAGGCAAGAAGGCCCTGCCTGTCGTAAGGGGCGAGTAATAGGTAGGAGTCGAGAGGTGAAGAGTGTATGTGTGTGTGTGCGTGTGTGCGTGTGTGTGCTTGTGTGAGTGTGTGTGTGTGTGTCCGGTCGTCTCGCAGAGATAAGAACACGGCCGTGGCAACAAGGCCCTGCCTGTCGTAAGAGGCGACTAATGGGTACGAGTCGAGAGGTGAAGAGTGTATGTGTGTGTGTGCGTGTGTGCGTGTGTGTGGTGTGTGAGTGTGTGTGTGTATTTGTGTGTGTGAGTGTGTGTGTGTCCAGTAGGCTCGCAGACATAAGAACACAGCCGTGGCAAGAAGGCCCTGCCTGTCGTCAGAGGCGACTAATGGGTAGGAGTCGAGTGCTGAAGAGTGTATATGTGTGTGTGTGCGTGTGTGCGTGTGTGTGCGTGTGTGAGTGTGTGTGTATGTTTGTGTGTCCGTTTGGATTGCAGAGATAAGAATACGGCCAAGGCAAGAAGACCCTGCCTTTTGTAAGGGGCGACTAATAGGTAGGAGACGAGAGGTGAAGAGTGTATGTGTGTATGCGTGTGTGCGTGTGTGTGTGCGTGTGTGAGTATGTGTGTGCGTCCGTTTGGCTTGCAGAGATAAGAATACGGCCGAGGCAAGAAGGCCCTGCCTCTTGTAAGGGGCGACTAATAGGTAGGAGTCGAGAGGTGAATAGTGTATGTGTATGTGTGGGTGCGTGTGTGGGTGTGTGTGTGTTTGTGCGTGTGTAAATGTGTGTGTGTATGTAGGTATGTGTCCATTCGGCTTGCAGAGATAAGAATACGGCCGAGGCAAGAAGGCCCTGCCTGTCTTAAGAGGTGACTAATGGATAGGAGTCGAGAGGTGGAGAGTGTGTGCGTGTGCGTGTGCGTGTGCGTGTGTGCGTGTGTGTGTGTGCGTGTGAGCGTGCGTGTGTGTTTGAGTGTGTGTGTATGTCCGTTCGGCTCGCAGAGATAAGAACATGGCCGTAGCAAGAAGGCCCTGCCTGTTATAAGAAGCGACTAATGGGTAGGAGTCGAGAGGTAAAGAGTGTATGTGTGTGTGCGTGTGTGCGTGTGTGTGTGCGTGTGTGTATGTGTGTGTGTCCGTTCGGCTTGCAGAGATAAGAATACGGCCGAGGCAAGAAGGCCCTGCCTGTCTTAAGAGGTGACTAATGGATAGGAGTCGAGAGGTGGAGAGTGTGTGCGTGTGCGTGTGCGTGTGTGTGGGTGCGTGTGTGTGCGTGTGTGTGTGTGAGTGTGTGTGTGTCCGTTCGGCTCGCAGAGATAAGAACACGGCCGTGGCAAGAAGTCCCTGAATGTCGTAAGAGGCGACTACTGGGTAGGAGTCGAGAGGTAAAGCGTGTATGTGTGTGTATGTGTGTGTGCGAGTGTGTGTGTGTGTGTGTCCATTTGGCCCGCAGAGATAAGAACACGTCCGTAGCAAAAAGGCCCTGCCTGTCGTAAGAGGCGACTAATGGATAGGAGTCGAGAGGTGGAGAGTGTGTGCGTGTACGTGTGCGTGCGTGTTTAAGTGTGTGTGTATGTGAGTGTGTGAGTGTGTGTGTGTGCGGTCGGCTCGCAGAGATAAGAACACAGCCGTGGCAAGAAGGCCCTGCCTGTCGTAAGAGGCGAGTAATAAGTAGGAGTCGAGAGGTGAAGAGTGTATGTGTGTGTGTGCGTGTGTGCGTGTGTGTGTGCGTGTGTGAGTATGTGTGTGTGTTAGTTCGGCTTGCAGAAATAAGAACACGACCGAGGCAAGAAGGCCCTGCCTATTGTAAGAGGCGACTAATAGGTAGGAGTCGAGAGGTGAAGAGTGTATGTTTGTGTGCGTGTGTGCGTGTGTGTGTGCGTGTGTGAGTATGTGTGTGTGTCCGTTCGGCTTGCAGAGATAAGAATACGGCCGTGGCAAAAAGGCCATGCTTGCTGTAAGGAGTGACTAATTGGTAGTAGTCGATAGGTGAAGAGTGTATGTGTGTGTGCGTGTGTGCGTGTATGTGTGTTTGTGCGTGTGTGAGTGTGTGTATAAGTGTGTGTGTCCGTTCGGCTTGCAGAATTATGAATACGGCCGGGGCAAGAAGGCCCTGCCTCTCGTAAGAGGCGACCAAAAGGAAGGGGTCGAGAGGTGAAGAGTGTATGTGTGTATGTGTGTGAGTGTGTGTGTTTGTCCGCTCGGCTCGCAGAGATAAGATTACGGCCGTGGCAGAAGGCCCTGCCTGTCTTAAGAGGTGGCTTATGGATAGGAGTCGAGAGGTGGAGAGTGTGTGCGTGTGCGTGTGCGTGTGTGTGGGTGCGTGTGTGTGCGTGTGTGCGTGTGTTTGTGTGAGTGTGTGTGTGTCCGTTCGGCTCGCAGAGATAAGAACACGGCCGTGGCAAGAAGTCCCTGAATGTCGTAAGAGGCGACTAATGGGTAGGAGTCGAGAGGTGAAGCGTGTATGTGTGTGTATGTGTGTGTGCGAGTGTGTGTGTGTGTGTGTCGCCGTTTGGCTCGCAGAGATAAGAACACAGCCGTGGCAAGAAGGCCCTGCCTGTCGTAAGAGGCAAGTAATAAGTAGGAGTCGAGAGGTGAAGAGTGTTTGTGTGTGTGTGCGTGTGTGCGTGTGTGTGTGCGTGTGTGAGTATGTGTGTGTGTCCGTTCGGCTTGCAGTGATAAGAACACGGCCAAGGCAAGAAGGCCCTGCCTATCGTAAGAGGCGACTAATTGGTAGGAGTCGAGAGGTGAAGAGTGTATGTGTGTGTGTGCGTGTGTGCGTGTGTGTGTGCGTGTGTGAGTATGTGTGTGTGTTAGTTCGGCTTGCAGAAATAAGAACACGACTGAGGCAAGAAGGCACTGCCTATCGTAAGAGGCGACTAATAGGTAGGAGTTGAGAGGTGAAGAGTGTATGTTTGTGTGCGTGTGTGCGTGTGTGTGTGCGTGTGTGAGTATGTGTGTGTGTGTTTGTTCGGCTTGCAGTGATAAGAACACGGCCAAGGCAAGAAGGCCTTGCCTATCGTAAGAGGCGACTAATAGGTAGGAGTCGAGAGGTGAAGAATGTATGTGTGTGTGCGTGTGGGCGTGTTTGTGTGTGTGTGAGTGTATGTGTGTGTGCGTGTGTGCGTGCGTGTGTGTGTGTGTTTGTGAGTGTGTGTGTATGTATGTGTGTGTGTCCCTTCAGCTCGCAGAGATAAGAAAAGAGCCGTGGCAAGAAAGCGATGCAAATCGTACGGGGCGACTAATGGATAGGAGTCGAGAGGCGAAGAGTGGGCGACTAATAAGTAGGAGTCGAGAGGTGAAAAGTGTATGTGTGTGTGCGTGTGTGCGTGTGTGTGTGCGTGTGTGAGTATGTGTGTGTGTTAGTTCGGCTTGCAGAGATAAAAACACGACCGAGGCAAGAAGGCCCTGCCTATCGTAAGAGGCGACTAATAGGTAGGAGTCGAGAGGTGAAGAGTGTATGTTTGTGTGCGTGTGTGCGTGTGTGCGTGTGTGCGTGTGTGTGTGAGTGTGTGTGTGTCCGTTCGGCTCGCAGAGATAAGAACACGGCCGTAGCAAAAAGTCCCTGAATGTCGTAAGAGGCGACTAATGGGTAGGAGTCGAGAGGTGGAGCGTGTATGTGTGTGTGTGTGTGTGTGTGCGAGTGTGTGTGTGTGTGTCTGTTCGGCTCGCAGAGATAAGAATACATCCGTGGCAAGAAGGCCCTGCCTGTCGTAAGAGCAGAATAATGGGTAGGAGTCGAGGGGTGAAGAGTGTATGTGTGTGTGTTTGTGTGCGTGTGTGCGTGCGTGTGTGAGTGTGTGTGTGAGTGTGTGTGTGTCAGTGTGTGCGTGTCCGGTCGGCTCGCAGAGATATGAACACGGCCGTGGCAAAAAGGCTCTGCCTGTCGTAAGAGGAGAATAATGGGTAGGAGTCGAGAGGTTGAGAGTGTATGTGTGTGTGTGCGCGCGTGTGTGTGTGTGTATGTGTATGTGTGTGTGTGGTTGTGTGCGTGTCTCTTCTGCTCGCAGAGGTAAGAATACGGCCGTGGCAAGAAGGCCATGCCTGCTGTAAGGAGCAACTAATGGGTAGGAATCGAGAGTTAAAGAGTGTACCTGTGTGTGAGTGTGTGTGTGTGTGTGTGCGTGTGTAAGTGTATGTGTGTGTGTGTCCGTTCGGCTTGCAGAGATAAGATTACAGCCGTGGCAAGAAGGCCCTGCCTGTGGTTTAGAAGAGTTTAGGTGTGTGTGTGTGGTTGTGAGTGTGTGTGTGTGGTTGTGAGTGTGTGTGTGTGTGTGTCTGTATGGCTCGCAGAGGTAAAAACACGGCCGTGGCAAAAAGGCCCTGCCTGTCGTAAGAGACGACTAATGGGTAGGAGTCGAGAGATGAAGAGTGTATGTGTGTGTGTGTGTGTGTGTGTGTGCGTGTGTGCGTGTGTGAGTGTGTGTGTGTGTCCGTTGGCTCGCAGAGATAAGAATACGGCCGTGGCAAGAAGCCCTGCCTGTCGTAAGAGGCGACTAATGGGTAGGAGTCGAGAGGTGAAGAGTGTATGTGTGTGTCTGTGTGTGCGTGTGTGTGTGAGTGTGTGTGTGTGCGTGTGTGAGTGTGTGTGTATGTATGTGTGTCCGTTCGGCCTGCATAGGTAAGAATACAGCCGAGGCAAGAAGGCCCTGCCTGTCGTAAGGTGCGAGTAATAGGTAGGAGTCGAGAGGTGAAGAGTGTAGGTGTGTGTGTGTGTGTGAATGTGTATGTGTGTCTGTATGGCTCGCAAAGATAAGAACACGGCCGTGGCAAAAAGGCTCTGCCTGTCGAAAGAGGCGTATAATGGGTAGGAGTGGAGAGGTGAAGAATTTATGTGTGTGTGTGTGTGTGCATGTGTGTGTGCGTGTGTGAGTGTGGGTGTGTGTATGTGTGTCCGTTCGGCTTGCAGAGATAAGAACACAGCCGAGGCAAGAAGTCCCTGCCTGTCGTAAGGGGCGAGTAATAGGTAACAGTCGAGAGGTGAAGAGTTTAGGTGTGTGTGTGTGTGAGTGTGTGTGTGTGTGTCTGTATGGCTCGCAGAGATAAAAACACGGCCGTGGCAAAAAGGCCCTGCCTGTCTTAAGAGACGACTAATGGGTAGGAGTCGAGAGGTGAAGAGTGTATGTGTGTGTGTGCGTCTGTGCGTGTGTGAGTGTGTGTGTGTGTGTGTGTGTCCGTTCGGCTCGCAGAGATAAGAATACGGCCGTGGCAAGAAGGCCCTATCTGTCGTAGGAGGCGACTAATGGGTAGGAGTCGAAAGGTGAAGAGTGTATGTGTGTGTGTGCGTGTGTGTGTGTGTGTGTGAGTGTGTGTGTGTGTGTGCGTGTGTGAGTGTGTGTGTATGTATGTGTGTCCGTTCGGCCTGCAGAGATAAGAATACAGCCGAGGCAAGAAGGCCCTGCCTGTCGTAAGGGGCGAGTAATAGGTAGGAGTCGAGTGCTGAAGAGTGTATATGTGTGTGTGTGCGTGTGTGCGTGTGTGCGTGTGTGTGCGTGTGTGAGTGTGTGTGTATGTTTGTGTGTCCGTTTGGATTGCAGAGATAAGAATACGGCCAAGGCAAGAGGACCCTGCCTTTTGTAAGGGGCGACTAATAGGTAGGAGACGAGAGGTGAAGAGTGTATGTGTGTATGCGTGTGTGCGTGTGTGTGTGCGTGTATGAGTATGTGTGTGTGTCCGTTTGGCTTGCAGAGATAAGAATACGGCCGAGGCAAGAAGGCCCTGCCTCTTGTAAGGGGCGACTAATAGGTAGGAGTCGAGAGGTGAAGAGTGTATGTGTGCGTGCGTGTGTGCGTGTGTGTGTGAGTGTGTGTGTATGTGTATGTGTGTCCCTTTGGCTCGCAGAGATAAGAAATCAGCGGTTTCAAGAAGGCCATGCCTGTCGTAAGAGGTGACTAATGGGTAGGAGTCGAGAGGTGAAGAGTGTATGTGTCTGTGTGTATGTGTGTGTGTGTCCGTTTGGCTTGCAGAGATAAGAATACGGCCGAGGCAAGAAGGCCCTGCCTGTCTTAAGAGGCGACTAATGGATAGGAGTCGAGAGGTGAAGAGTGTATGTGTGTGTGCGCGCGTGTGTGTGTGTGTGCCTGTGTGCGTGTGTTTGTCTGTGCGTGTGTGTGTGTGTCCGTTCGGCTCGCAGAGATAAGAATACGTCCGTGGCAAGAAGGCCCTGCCTGTCTTAAGAGGCGACTAATGGATAGGAATCGAGAGGTGGAGAGTGTGTGCGTGTGGGTGTGCGTGTGCGTGTGTGCGTGTGTGCCTGTGTGCGTGTGTTTGTGTGTGCGTGTGTGTGTGTGTCCGTTCGGCTTGCAGAGATAAGAACACGGTCGTGGCAAGAAGTCCCTGCCTGTCGTAAGAGGAGAATAATGGGTAGAAGTCGAGAGGTGAATAGTGTATTTGTGCTTGCGTGTGTGTGTTTGTGTGTGAGTGTGTGTGTGTGTGTCCGTTCGGCTCGCAGAGATAAGAATGCGTTCGTTGCAAGAAGGCCCTGCCTGTCTTAAGAGGCGACTAATGGATAGGAGTCGAGAGGTGGAGAGTGTGTGCGTGTGCGTGTACGTGTGCGTGTGTGCGTGTGTGCCTGTGTGCGTGTGTTTGTGTGTGCGTGTGTGTGTCCGGTCGGCTCGCTGAAATGAGAACACGGCCGTGGCAAGAAGGCCCTGCCTGTCGTAAGAGGCGACTAATGGGTAGGAGTCGAGAGGTGAAGAGTGTATGTGTGTGTGTGTACGTGTGTGCGTGTGTGTGTGCGTGTGTGAGTATGTGTGTGTGTCCGTTCGGCTTGCAGAGATAAGAATACGTCCGTGGCAAGAAGTCCCTGAATGTCGTAAGAGGCGACTAATGGGTAGGAGTCGAGAGGTTAAGAGTGTATGTGTATGTGTGTGTGCGTGTGTGGGTGTGTGTGTGTTTGTGCGTGTGTAAATATGTGTTTGTATGTATGTGTGTGTCCATTCGGTTCGCAAAGATTAGAATACGGCCGAGGCAAGAAGGCCCTGCCTCTTGTAAGGGGCGACTAATAGGTAGGAGTCGAGAGGTGAATAGTGTATGTGTATGTGTGTGTGCGTGTGTGGGTGTGTGTGTGTTTGTGCGTGTGTAAATGTATGTGTGTATGTATGTGTGTGTCCATTCGGTTCGCAGAAATTAGAATACGGCCGAGGCAAGAAGGCCATGCCTGTCGTAAGAGGCGACTAATGGGTAGGAGTCGAGAGGTGAAAAGTGTATTTGTGTGTGTGCGTGTGTGTGCGTGTGTGCGTGCTTGTGTGTGTGAGTGTGTGTGTGTATGTGTGTGTGTCCGTTTGGCTTGCAGAGATAAGAATACGGCCGACGCAAGAAGGCCCTGCCTGTCTTAAGAGGCGACTAATGGATAGGAGTCGAGAGGTGAAGAGGGTGTGCGTGTGCGTGTACGTGTGCGTGTGTGCGTGTGTGCCTGTGTGCGTGTGTTTGTCTGTGCGTGTGTGTGTGTGTCCGTTCGGCTCGCAGAGATAAAAATACGTCCGTGGCAAGAAGGCCCTGCCTGTCTTAAGAGGCGACTAATGGATAGGAATCGAGAGGTGGAGAGTGTGTGCGTGAGCGTGTGCGTTTGCGTGTGTGCGTTTGTGCCTGTGTGCGTGTGTTTGTGTGTGCGTGTGTGTGTGTGTGTCCGGTCGGCTCGCTGAAATGAGAACACGGCCGTGGCAAGAAGGCCCTGCCTGTCGTAAGAGGCGACTAATGGGTAGGAGTCGAGAGGTTAAGAGTGTATGTGTATGTGTGTGTGTTTGTGCGTGTGTAAATATGTGTGTGTATGTATGTGTGTGTCCATTCGGTTCGCAGAGATTAGAATACGGCCGAGGCAAGAAGGCCCTGCCTCTTGTAAGGGGCGACTAATAGGTAGGAGTCGAGAGGTGAATAGTGTATGTGTATGTGTGGGTGCGTGTGTGGGTGTGTGTGTGTTTGTGCGTGTGTAAATGTGTGTGTGTATGTAGGTATGTGTCCATTCGGCTTGCAGAGATAAGAATACGGCCGAGGCAAGAAGGCCCTGCCTGTCTTAAGAGGTGACTAATGGATAGGAGTCGAGAGGTGGAGAGTGTGTGCGTGTGCGTGTGCGTGTGCGTGTGTGCGTGTGTGTGTGTGCGTGTGAGCGTGCGTGTGTGTTTGAGTGTGTGTGTATGTCCGTTCGGCTCGCAGAGATAAGAACATGGCCGTAGCAAGAAGGCCCTGCCTGTTATAAGAAGCGACTAATGGGTAGGAGTCGAGAGGTAAAGAGTGTATGTGTGTGTGCGTGTGTGCGTGTGTGTTTGTCTGTGCGTGTGTGTGTGTGTCCGTTCGGCTCGCAGAGATAAAAATACGTCCGTGGCAAGAAGGCCCTGCCTGTCTTAAGAGGCGACTAATGGATAGGAATCGAGAGGTGGAGAGTGTGTGCGTGAGCGTGTGCGTTTGCGTGTGTGCGTTTGTGCCTGTGTGCGTGTGTTTGTGTGTGCGTGTGTGTGTGTGTGTGTCCGGTCGGCTCTCTGAAATGAGAACACGGCCGTGGCAAGAAGGCCCTGCCTGTCGTAAGAGGCGACTAATGGGTAGGAGTCGAGAGGTTAAGAGTGTATGTGTATGTGTGTGTGTTTGTGAGTGTGTAAATATGTGTGTGTATGTATGTGTGTGTCCATTCGGTTCGCAGAGATTAGAATACGGCCGAGGCAAGAAGGCCCTGCCTCTTGTAAGGGGCGACTAATAGGTAGGAGTCGAGAGGTGAATAGTGTATGTGTATGTGTGGGTGCGTGTGTGGGTGTGTGTGTGTTTGTGCGTGTGTAAATGTGTGTGTGTATGTAGGTATGTGTCCATTCGGCTTGCAGAGATAAGAATACGGCCGAGGCAAGAAGGCCCTGCCTGTCTTAAGAGGTGACTAATGGATAGGAGTCGAGAGGTGGAGAGTGTGTGCGTGTGCGTGTGCGTGTGCGTGTGTGCGTGTGTGTGTGTGCGTGTGAGCGTGCGTGTGTGTTTGAGTGTGTGTGTATGTCCGTTCGGCTCGCAGAGATAAGAACATGGCCGTGGCAAGAAGGCCCTGCCTGTTATAAGAACCGACTAATGGGTAGGAGTCGAGAAATAAAGAGTGTATGTGTGTGTGCGTGTGTGCGTGTGTGTGTGCGTGTGTGTATGTGTGTGTGTCCGTTCGGCTTGCAGAGATAAGAATACGGCCGAGGCAAGAAGGCCCTGCCTGTCTTAAGAGGTGACTAATGGATTGGAGTCGAGAGGTGGAGAGTGTGTGCGTGTGCGTATGCGTGTGCGTGTGAGTGTGCGTGTGCGTGTGTGCGTGTGTGTGTGTGTGCGTGTGTGAGTATGTGTGTGTGTCCGTTCGGCTTGCAGAGATAAGAATACGTCCGTGGCAAGAAGTCCCTGAATGTCGTAAGAGGCGACTAATGGGTAGGAGTCGAGAGGTTAAGAGTGTATGTGTGTGTGTGTGAGTGTGTGTGTGTCTGTTCGGCTTGCAGAGATAAGAACACGGCCGTGGCAAGTAGTCCCTGCCTGTCGTAAGAGGAGAATAATGGGTAGGAGTCGAGAGGTGAAGAGTGTGTGCGTGTGCGTGTGCGTGTGCGAGTGCGTGTGTGTGTGTGCGTGTGTGTGTGTGTCCGTTCGGCTTGCAGAGATAAGAACACGGCCGTGGCAAGAAGTCCCTGCCTGTCGTAAGAGGAGAATAATGGGTAGGAGTCGAGAGGTGAAGAGTGTATGTGTGTGTGTGTGCGTGTGTGCGTACGTGTGTGAGTGTGTGTGTGAATGTGTGTGTGTGTCAGTGTGTGTGTCCGGTCGGCTCGCAGAGGTAAGAACACGGCCGTAGCAAGAAGTCCCTGCCTGTCGTAAGAGGCGACTAATGAATAGGAGTCGAGAGGTGAAGAGTGTATGTGTCTTTGTGTGTGTGCGTGTGTTTGTGCGTGTGTTTGTGCGTGTGTGAGTATGTGTGTGTATTTGTGTGTGTGTGTCCGTTTGGCTTGCAGAGATATGAATACGGCCGAGGCAAGAAGGCCCTGCCTGTCTTAAGAGGCGACTAATGGATAGGAGTCGAGAGGTGGAGAGTGTGTGCGTGTGCGTGTACGTGTGCGTGTGTGCGTGTGTGCCTGTGTGCGTGTGTTAGTGTGTGCGTGTGTGTGTGTCCGTTCGGCTTGCAGAGATAAGAACACGGCCGTGGCAAGAAGTCCCTGCCTGTCGTAAGAGGAGAATAATGGGAAGGAGTCGAGAGGTGAAGAGTGTATGTGTGTGTTTGCGTGTGTGCGTACGTGTGTGAGTGTGTGTGTGAATGTGTGTGTGTGTCAGTGTGTGTGTGCCCGGTCGGCTCGCAGAGATAAGAACACGGCCGTGGCAAGAAGTCCCTGCCTGTCGTAAGAGGCGACTAATGAATAGGAGTCGAGAGGTGAAGAGTGTATGTGTCTTTGTGTGTGTGCGTGTGTTTGTGCGTGTGTGAGTATGTGTGTGTATTTGTGTGTGGGTGTGTGTCCGTTTGGCTTGCAGAGATAAGAATACGACCGAGGCAAGAAGGCCCTGCCTGTCGTAAGAAACGACTAATGGGTAGGAGTCGAGAGGTGGAGAGTGTGTGCGTGTGCGTGTGTGTGTGTGTGTGTCCGTTCGGCTTGCAGAGATAAGAACACGGCCGTGGCAAGAAGTCCCTGCCTGTCGTAACAGGAGAATAATGGGTAGGAGTCGAGAGGTGAAGAGTGTATGTGTGTGTGTGCGTGTGTGCGTATGTGTGTGCGTGTGTGAGTATGTGTGTGTGTCCGTTCGGCTTGCAGAGATAAGAACACGGCCGTGGCAAGAAGTCCCTGCCTGTCGTAAGAGGAGAATAATGGGTAGGAGTCGAGAGGTGAAGAGTGTATGTGTGTGTGTGTGCGTGTGTGCGTGTGTGGGCGTGTGTGAGTGTGTGTGTATGTGTGTGTGTCCGTTTGGCTTGCAGAGATAAGAATACGGCCGAGGCCAGAAGGCCCTGCCTCTTGTAAGGGTCAACTAAAAAGTAGGAGTCGAGAGGTGAAGAGTGTATGTGTGTGTGTGCGTGTGTGCGTGTGTGTGTGCGTGTGTGTGGGTGTGTGAGTATGTGTGTGTGTTAGTTTGGCTTGCAGAGATGAGAACACGACCGCGGCAAGAAGGCCCTGCTTATCGTAAGAGGCGACTAAAAGGTAGAAGTCGAGAGGTGAAGAGTGTATGTGTGTGTGCGTGTGTGCGTGTGTGTGTTTGTGCGTGTGTGAGTGTGTGTGTATAAGTGTGTGTGTCCGTTCGGCTTGCAGAGATATGAATACGGCCGGGGCAAGAAGGCCCTGCCTCTCGTAAGAGGCGACTAAAAGGTAGGGGTCGAGAGGTGAAGAGTGTATGTGTGTGTGTGTGTGAGTGTGTGTGTTTGTCCGCTCGGCTCGCAGAGATAAGATTACGGCCGTGGCAAGAAGGCCCTGCCTGTCTTAAGAGGCGGCTAATGGATATTAGTCGAGAGGTGGAGAGTGTGTGCGTGTGCGTGTGCGTGTGTGTGGGTGCGTGTGTGTGCGTGTGTGCGTGTGTGTGTGTGAGTGTGTGTGTGTCCGTTCGGCTCGCAGAGATAAGAACACGGCCGTGGCAAGAAGTCCCTGAATGTCGTAAGAGGCGACTAATGGGTAGGAGTCGAGAGGTAAAGCGTGTATGTGTGTGTATGTGTGTGTGCGAGTGTGTGTGTGTGTCCGTTTGGCCCGCAGAGATAAGAACACGTCCGTAGCAAGAAGGCCCTGCCTGTCGTAAGAGGCGACTAATGGATAGGAGTCGAGAGGTGGAGAGTGTGTGCGTGTACGTGTGCGTGCGTGTTTAAGTGTGTGTGTATGTGAGTGTGTGAGTGTGTGTGTGCGGTCGGCTCGCAGAGATAAGAACACAGCCGTGGCAAGAAGGCCCTGCCTGTCGTAAGAGGCGAGTAATAAGTAGGAGTCGAGAGGTGAAGAGTGTATGTGTGTGTGTGCGTGTGTGCGTGTGTGTGTGCGTGTGTGAGTATGTGTGTGTGTTAGTTCGGCTTGCAGAAATAAGAACACGACCGAGGCAAGAAGGCCCTGCCTATCGTAAGAGGCGACTAATAGGTAGGAGTCGAGAGGTGAAGAGTGTATGTTTGTGTGCGTGTATGCGTGTGTGTGTGCGTGTGTGAGTATGTGTGTGTGTCCGTTCGGCTTGCAGAGATTAGAATACGGCCGTGGCAAAAAGGCCATGCTTGCTGTAAGGAGCGACTAATTGGTAGTAGTCGATAGGTGAAGAGTGTATGTGTGTGTGCGTGTGTGCGTGTATGTGTGTTTGTGCGTGTGTGAGTGTGTGTGTATAAGTGTGTGTGTCCGTTCGGCTTGCAGAGATATGAATACGGCCGGGGCAAGAAGGCCCTGCCTCTCGTAAGAGGCGACTAAAAGGTAGGGGTCGAGAGGTGAAGAGTGTATGTGTGTGTGTGTGTGTGTAAGTGTGTGTGTTTGTCCGCTCGGCTTGCAGAGATAGGATTACGGCCGTGGCAAAAAGGCCCTGCCTGTCTTAAGAGGTGGCTAATGGATAGGAGTCGAGAGGTGGAGAGTGTGTGCGTGTGCGTGTGCGTGTGTGTGGGTGCGTGTGTGTGCGTGTGTGCGTGTGTTTGTGTGAGTCTGTGTGTGTCCGTTCGGCTCGCAGAGATAAGAACACGGCCGTGGCAAGAAGTCCCTGAATGTCGTAAGAGGCGACTAATGGGTAGGAGTCGAGAGGTGAAGCGTGTATGTGTGTGTATGTGTGTGTGCGTGTGTGCGTGTGTGGGCGTGTGTGAGTGTGTGTGTATGTGTGTGTATCCGTTTGACTTGCAGAGATAAGAATACGGCCGAGGCCAGAAGGCCCTGCCTCTTGTAAGGGTCGACTAATAAGTAGGAGTCGAGAGGTGAAGAGTGTATGTGTGTGCGTGTGTGGGTGTGTGTGTGCGTGTGTGTGCGTGTGTGAGTATGTGTGTGTGTTAGTTTGGCTTGCCGAGATGAGAACACGACCGCGGCAAGAAGGCCCTGCTTATCGTAAGAGGCGACTAAAAGGTAGGAGTCGAGAGGTGAAGAGTGTATGTGTGTGTGCGTGTGTGCGTGTGTGTGTTTGTGCGTGTGTGAGTGTGTGTATATGTGTGTGTGTCCGTTCGGCTTGCAGAGATATGAATACGGCCGGGGCAAGAAGGCCCTGCCTCTCGTAAGAGGCGACTAAAAGGTAGGGGTCGAGAGGTGAAGAGTGTATGTGTGTGTGTGTGTGAGTGTGTGTGTTTGTCCGCTCGGCTCGCAGAGATAAGATTACGGCCGTGGCAAGAAGGCCCTGCCTGTCTTAAGAGGCGGCTAATGGATAGGAGTCGAGAGGTGGAGAGTGTGTGCGTGTGCGTGTGCGTGTGTGTGGGTGCGTGTGTGTGCGTGTGTGTGTGTGAGTGTGTGTGTGTGTCCGTTCGGCTCGCAGAGATAAGAACACGGCCGTGGCAAGAAGTCCCTGAATGTCGTAAGAGGCGACTACTGGGTAGGAGTCGAGAGGTAAAGCGTGTATGTGTGTGTATGTGTGTGTGCGAGTGTGTGTGTGTGTGTCCATTTGGCCCGCAGAGATAAGAACACGTCCGTAGCAAAAAGGCCCTGCCTGTCGTAAGAGGCGACTAATGGATAGGAGTCGAGAGGTGGAGAGTGTGTGCGTGTACGTGTGCGTGCGTGTTTAAGTGTGTGTGTATATGAGTGTGTGAGTGTGTGTGTGTGCGGTCGGCTCGCAGAGATAAGAACACAGCCGTGGCAAGAAGGCCCTGCCTGTCGTAAGAGGCGAGTAATAAGTAGGAGTCGAGAGGTGAAGAGTGTATGTGTGTGTGTGCGTGTGTGCGTGTGTGCGTGTGTGTGTGCGTGTGTGAGTATGTGTGTGTGTTAGTTCGGCTTGCAGAAATAAGAACACGACCGAGGCAAGAAGGCCCTGCCTATCGTAAGAGGCGACTAATAGGTAGGAGTCGAGAGGTGAAGAGTGTATGTTTGTGTGCGTGTATGCGTGTGTGTGTGCGTGTGTGAGTATGTGTGTGTGTCCGTTCGGCTTGCAGAGATAAGAATACGGCCGTGGCACAAAGGCCATGCTTGCTGTAAGGAGCGACTAATTGGTAGTAGTCGATAGGTGAAGAGTGTATGTGTGTGTGCGTGTGTGCGTGTATGTGTGTTTGTGCGTGTGTGAGTGTGTGTATAAGTGTGTGTGTCCGTTCGGCTTGCAGAATTATGAATACGGCCGGGGCAAGAAGGCCCTGCCTCTCGTAAGAGGCGACTAAAAGGAAGGGGTCGAGAGGTGAAGAGTGTATGTGTGTATGTGTGTGAGTGTGTGTGTTTGTCCGCTCGGCTCGCAGAGATAAGATTACGGCCGAGGCAGAAGGCCCTGCCTGTCTTAAGAGGTGGCTTATGGATAGGAGTCGAGAGGTGGAGAGTGTGTGCGTGTGCGTGTGCGTGTGTGTGGGTGCGTGTGTGTGCGTGTGTGCGTGTGTTTGTGTGAGTGTGTGTGTGTCCGTTCGGCTCGCAGAGATAAGAACACGGCCGTGGCAAGAAGTCCCTGAATGTCGTAAGAGGCGACTAATGGGTAGGAGTCGAGAGGTGAAGCGTGTATGTGTGTGTATGTGTGTGTGCGAGTGTGTGTGTGTGTGTGTCGGTTTGGCTCGCAGAGATAAGAACACGTCCGTAGCAAGAAGGCCCTGCCTGTCGTAAGAGGCGACTAATGGATAGGAGTCGAGAGGTGGAGAGTGTGTGCGTGTACGTGTGCGTGCGTGTTTATGTGTGTGTGTATGTGAGTGTGTGAGTGTGTGTGTGTGCGGTCGGCTCGCAGAGATAAGAACACAGCCGTGGCAAGAAGGCCCTGCCTGTCGTAAGAGGCAAGTAATAAGTAGGAGTCGAGAGGTGAAGAGTGTATGTGTGTGTGTGCGTGTGTGCGTGTGTGTGTGCGTGTGTGAGTATGTGTGTGTGTTAGTTCGGCTTGCAGAAATAAGAACACGACCGAGGCAAGAAGGCCCTGCCTATCGTAAGAGGCGACTAATAGGTAGAAGTCGAAAGGTGAAGAGTGTATGTTTGTGTGCGTGTGTGCGTGTATGTGTGTTTGTGCGTGTGTGAGTGTGTGTATAAGTGTGTGTGTCCGTTCGGCTTGCAGAATTATGAATACGGCCGGGGCAAGAAGGCCCTGCCTCTCGTAAGAGGCGACTAAAAGGAAGGGGTCGAGAGGTGAAGAGTGTATGTGTGTATGTGTGTGAGTGTGTGTGTTTGTCCGCTCGGCTCGCAGAGATAAGATTACGGCCGAGGCAGAAGGCCCTGCCTGTCTTAAGAGGTGGCTTATGGATAGGAGTCGAGAGGTGGAGAGTGTGTGCGTGTGCGTGTGCGTGTGTGTGGGTGCGTGTGTGTGCGTGTGTGCGTGTGTTTGTGTGAGTGTGTGTGTGTCCGTTCGGCTCGCAGAGATAAGAACACGGCCGTGGCAAGAAGTCCCTGAATGTCGTAAGAGGCGACTAATGGGTAGGAGTCGAGAGGTGAAGCGTGTATGTGTGTGTATGTGTGTGTGCGAGTGTGTGTGTGTGTGTGTCGGTTTGGCTCGCAGAGATAAGAACACGTCCGTAGCAAGAAGGCCCTGCCTGTCGTTAGAGGCGACTAATGGATAGGAGTCGAGAGGTGGAGAGTGTGTGCGTGTACGTGTGCGTGCGTGTTTATGTGTGTGTGTATGTGAGTGTGTGAGTGTGTGTGTGTGCGGTCGGCTCGCAGAGATAAGAACACAGCCGTGGCAAGAAGGCCCTGCCTGTCGTAAGAGGCAAGTAATAAGTAGGAGTCGAGAGGTGAAGAGTGTATGTGTGTGTGTGCGTGTGTGCGTGTGTGTGTGCGTGTGTGAGTATGTGTGTGTGTTAGTTCGGCTTGCAGAAATAAGAACACGACCGAGGCAAGAAGGCCCTGCCTATCGTAAGAGGCGACTAATAGGTAGGAGTCGAAAGGTGAAGAGTGTATGTTTGTGTGCGTGTGTGCGTGTGTATGTGCGTGTGTGAGTATGTGTGTGTGTCCGTTCGGCTTGCAGTGATAAGAACACGGCCAAGGCAAGAAGGCCCTGCCTATCGTAAGAGGCGACTAATTGGTAGGAGTCGAGAGGTGAAGAGTGTATGTGTGTGTGTGCGTGTGTGCGTGTGTGTGTGCGTGTGTGAGTATGTGTGTGTGTTAGTTCGGCTTGCAGAAATAAGAACACGACTGAGGCAAGAAGGCACTGCCTATCGTAAGAGGCGACTAATAGGTAGGAGTTGAGAGGTGAAGAGTGTATGTTTGTGTGCTTGTGTGCGTGTGTGTGTGCGTGTGTGAGTATGTGTGTGTGTCCGTTCGGCTTGCAGTGATAAGAACACGGCCAAGGCAAGAAGGCCCTGCCTATCGTAAGAGGCGACTAATAGGTAGGAGTCGAGAGGAGAAGAATGTATGTGTGTGTGCGTGTGGGCGTGTTTGTGTGTGTGTGAGTGTATGTGTGTGTGCGTGTGTGCGTGCGTGTGTGTGTGTGTTTGTGAGTGTGTGTGTATGTATGTGTGTGTGTCCCTTCAGCTCGCAGAGATAAGAAAAGAGCCGTGGCAAGAAAGCGATGCAAATCGTACGGGGCGACTAATGGATAGGAGTCGAGAGGCGAAGAGTGGGCAACTAATAAGTAGGAGTCGAGAGGTAAAAAGTGTATGTGTGTGTGCGTGTGTGCGTGTGTGCGTGTGTGTGTGCGTGTGTGAGTATGTGTGTGTGTTAGTTCGGCTTGCAGAGATAAAAACACAACCGAGGCAAGAAGGCCCTGCCTATCGTAAGAGGCGACTAATAGGTAGGAGTTGAGAGGTGAAGAGTGTATGTTTGTGTGCGTGTGTGCGTGTGTGCGTGTGTGTGTGAGTGTGTGTTTGTCCGTTCGGCTCGCAGAGATAAGAACACGGCCGTAGCAAAATGTCCCTGAATGTCGTAAGAGGCGACTAATGGGTAGGAGTCGAGAGGTGGAGCGTGTATGTGTGTGTGTGTGTGTGTGTGCGAGTGTGTGTGTGTGTGTGTGTCTGTTCGGCTCGCAGAGATAAGAATACGTCCGTGGCAAGAAGGCCCTGCCTGTCGTAAGAGCAGAATAATGGGTAGGAGTCGAGGGGTGAAGAGTGTATGTGTGTGTGTTTGTGTGCGTGTGTGCGTGCGTCTGTTAGTGTGTGTGTGAGTGTGTGTGTGTCAGTGTGTGTGTGTCCGGTCGGCTCGCAGAGATATGAACACGGCCGTGGCAAAAAGGCTCTGCCTGTCGTAAGAGACGACTAATGGGTAGGAGTCGAGAGGTGAAGAGTGTATGTGTGTGTGTGTGTGTGTGTGTGTGTGTGTGCGTGTGTGCGTGTGGGAGTGTGTGTGTGTGTCCGTTGGCTCGCAGAGATAAGAATACGGCCGTGGCAAGAAGCCCTGCCTGTCGTAAGAGGAGAATAATGGGTAGGAGTCGAGAGGTTGAGAGTGTATGTGTGTGTGTGCGCGCGTGTGTGTGTGTGTATGTGTATGTGTGTGTGTGTGTGTGTGCGTGTCTCTTCTGCTCGCAGAGCTACGAATACGGCCGTGGCAAGAAGGCCATGCCTGCTGTAAGGAGCAACTAATGGGTAGGAATCGAGAGTTGAAGAGTGTACCTGTGTGTGAGTGTGTGTGTGTGTGCGTGTGTGAGTGTATGTGTGTGTGTGTCCGTTCGGCTTGCAGAGATAAGAATACAGCCGTGGCAAGAAGGCCCTGCCTGTCGTTTAGAAGAGTTTAGGTGTGTGTGTGTGGTTGTGAGTGTGTGTGTGTGGTTGTGAGTGTGTGTGTGTCTGTATGGCTCGCAGAGGTAAAAACACGGCCGTGGCAAAAAGGCCCTGCCTGTCGTAAGAGACGACTAATGGGTAGGAGTCGAGAGGTGAAGAGTGTATGTGTGTGTGTGTGTGTGTGTGTGTGTGTGCGTGTGTGCGTGTGTGAGTGTGTGTGTGTGTCCGTTGGCTCGCAGAGATAAGAATACGGCCGTGGCAAGAAGCCCTGCCTGTCGTAAGAGGCGACTAATGGGTAGGAGTCGAGAGGTGAAGAGTGTATGTGTGTGTCTGTGTGTGCGTGTGTGTGTGAGTGTGTGTGTGTGCGTGTGTGAGTGTGTGTGTATGTATGTGTGTCCGTTCGGCCTGCATAGGTAAGAATACAGCCGAGGCAAGAAGGCCCTGCCTGTCGTAAGGTGCGAGTAATAGGTAGGAGTCGAGAGGTGAAGAGTGTAGGTGTGTGTGTGTGTGTGAATGTGTATGTGTGTCTGTATGGCTCGCAAAGATAAGAACACGGCCGTGGCAAAAAGGCTCTGCCTGTCAAAAGAGGCGTATAATGGGTAGGAGTGGAGAGGTGAAAAGTTTAGGTGTGTGTGTGTGTTAGTGTGTGTGTGTGTGTCTGTATGGCTCGCAGAGATAAAAACACGGCCGTGGCAAAAAGGCCCTGCCTGTCTTAAGAGACGACTAATGGGTAGGAGTCGAGAGGTGAAGAGTGTATGTGTGTGTGTGCGTCTGTGCGTGTGTGAGTGTGTGTGTGTGTGTGTGTGTGTGTGTCCGTTCGGCTCGCAGAGATAAGAATACGGCCGTGGCAAGAAGGCCCTATCTGTCGTAGGAGGCGACTAATGGGTAGGAGTCGAAAGGTGAAGAGTGTATGTGTGTGTGTGCGTGTGTGTGTGTGTGTGTGAGTGTGTGTGTGTGTGTGCGTGTGTGAGTGTGTGTGTATGTATGTGTGTCCGTTCGGCCTGCAGAGATAAGAATACAGCCGAGGCAAGAAGGCCCTGCCTGTCGTAAGGGGCGAGTAATAGGTAGGAGTCGAGAGGTGAAGAGTGTATGTGTGTGTGTGTGCGTGTGTGCGTGTGTGTGCTTGTGTGAGTGTGTGTGTGTGTGTCCGGTCGTCTCGCAGAGATAAGAACACGGCCGTGGCAACAAGGCCCTGCCTGTCGTAAGAGGCGACTAATGGGTACGTTGTCGAGAGGTGAAGAGTGTATGTGTTTGTGTGCGTGTGTGCGTGTGTGTGGTGTGTGAGTGTGTGTGTGTATTTGTGTGTGTGAGTGTGTGTGTGTCCAGTAGGCTCGCAGACATTAGAACACGGGCCTTCTTGTCGTCAGAGGCGACTAATGGGTAGGAGTCGAGTGCTGAAGAGTGTATATGTGTGTGTGTGCGTGTGTGCGTGTGTGTGCGTGTGTGAGTGTGTGTGTATGTTTGTGTGTCCGTTTGGATTGCAGAGATAAGAATACGGCCAAGGCAAGAAGACCCTGCCTTTTGTAAGGGGCGACTAATAGGTAGGAGACGAGAGGTGAAGAGTGTATGTGTGTATGCGTGTGTGCGTGTGTGTGTGCGTGTGTGAGTATGTGTGTGTGTCCGTTTGGCTTGCAGAGATAAGAATACGTCCGTGGCAAGAAGGCCCTGCCTGTCTTAAGAGGCGACTAATGGATAGGAATCGAGAGGTGGAGAGTGTGTGCGTGTGGGTGTGCGTGTGCGTGTGTGCGTGTGTGCCTGTGTGCGTGTGTTTGTGTGTGCGTGTGTGTGTGTGTCCGTTCGGCTTGCAGAGATAAGAACACGGCCGTGGCAAGAAGTCCCTGCCTGTCGTAAGAGGAGAATAATGGGTAGAAGTCGAGAGGTGAATAGTGTATTTGTGCTTGCGTGTGTGTGTTTGTGTGTGAGTGTGTGTGTGTGTGTCCGTTCGGCTCGCAGAGATAAGAATGCGTTCGTTGCAAGAAGGCCCTGCCTCTCTTAAGAGGCGACTAATGGATAGGAGTCGAGAGGTGGAGAGTGTGTGCGTGTGCGTGTACGTGTGCGTGTGTACGTGTGTGCCTGTGTGCGTGTGTTTGTGTGTGCGTGTGTGTGTGTCCGATCGGCTCGCTGAAATGAGAACACGGCCGTGGCAAGAAGGCCCTGCCTGTCGTAAGAGGCGACTAATGGGTAGGAGTCGAGAGGTGAAGAGTGTATGTGTGTGTGTGTGTGTGCGTGTGTGTGTGCGTGTGTGAGTATGTGTGTGTGTCCGTTCGGCTTGCAGAGATAAGAATACGTCCGTGGCAAGAAGTCCCTGAATGTCGTAAGAGGCGACTAATGGGTAGGAGTCGAGAGGTTAAGAGTGTATGTGTATGTGTGTGTGCGTGTGTGGGTGTGTGTGTGTTTGTGCGTGTTTAAATATGTGTTTGTATGTATGTGTGTGTCCATTCGGTTCGCAAAGATTAGAATACGGCCGAGGCAAGAAGGCCCTGCCTCTTGTAAGGGGCGACTAATAGGTAGGAGTCCAGAGGTGAATAGTGTATGTGTATGTGTGTGTGCGTGTGTGGGTGTGTGTGTGTGTTTGTGCGTGTGTAAATGTATGTGTGTATGTATATGTGTGTCCATTCGGTTCGCAGAAATTAGAATACGGCCGAGGCAAGAAGGCCATGCCTGTCGTAAGAGGCGACTAATGGGTAGGAGTCGAGAGGTGAAAAGTGTATTTGTGTGTGTGCGTGTGTGTGCGTGTGTGCGTGCTTGTGTGTGTGACTGTGTGTGTGTATGTGTGTGTGTCCGTTTGGCTTGCAGAGATAAGAATACGGCCGAGGCAAGAAGGCCCTGCCTGTCTTAAGAGGCGACTAATGGATAGGAGTCGAGAGGTGAAGAGGGTGTGCGTGTGCGTGTACGTGTGCGTGTGTGCGTGTGTGCCTGTGTGCGTGTGTTTGTCTGTGCGTGTGTGTGTGTGTCCGTTCGGCTCGCAGAGATAAAAATACGTCCGTGGCAAGAAGGCCCTGCCTGTATTAAGAGGCGACTAATGGATAGGAATCGAGAGGTGGAGAGTGTGTGCGTGAGCGTGTGCGTTTGCGTGTGTGCGTTTGTGCCTGTGTGCGTGTGTTTGTGTGTGCGTGTGTGTGTGTGTCCGGTCGGCTCGCTGAAATGAGAACACGGCCGTGGCAAGAAGGCCCTGCCTGTCGTAAGAGGCGACTAATGGGTAGGAGTCGAGAGGTTAAGAGTGTATGTGTATGTGTGTGTGTTTGTGCGTGTGTAAATATGTGTGTGTATGTATGTGTGTGTCCATTCGGTTCGCAGAGATTAGAATACGGCCGAGGCAAGAAGGCCCTGCCTCTTGTAAGGAGCGACTAATAGGTAGGAGTCGAGAGGTGAATAGTGTATGTGTATGTGTGGGTGCGTGTGTGGGTGTGTGTGTGTTTGTGCGTGTGTAAATGTGTGTGTATGTAGGTATGTGTCCATTCGGCTTGCAGAGATAAGAATACGGCCGAGGCAAGAAGGCCCTGCCTGTCTTAAGAGGTGACTAATGGATAGGAGTCGAGAGGTGGAGTGTGTGCGTGTGCGTGTGCGTGTGCGTGTGCGTGTGTGCGTGTGTGTGTGTGCGTGTGAGCGTGCGTGTGTGTTTGAGTGTGTGTGTATGTCCGTTCGGCTCGCAGAGATAAGAACATGGCCGTAGCAAGAAGGCCCTGCCTATTATAAGAAGCGACTAATGGGTAGGAGTCGAGAGGTAAAGAGTGTGTGTGTGTGCGTGTGTGTGTGCGTGTGTGCGTGTGTAAGCGTGTGTGTATGTGTGTGTGTCCGTTCGGCTTGCAAAGATAAGAATACGGCCGAGGCAAGAAGGCCCTGCCTGTCTTAAGAGGTGACTAATGGGTAGGAGTCGAGAGGTTAAGAGTGTATGTGTGTGTGTGTGTGAGTGTGTGTGTGTCTGTTCGGCTTGCAGAGATAAGAACACGGAAGAGGCAAGAAGACCCTGCCTGTCGTGAGAGACGACTAATAGGTAGGAGTCGAGAGGTGAAGAATGTATGTGTGTGTGCGTATGTGCGTGTTTGTGTGTGTGAGTGTATGTGTGTGTGCGTGTGTGCGTGCGTGTGTGCGTGTGTGTGTGAGTGTGTGTGTATGTGTGTGTCCGTTCGGCTTGCAGAGATAAGAACACGGCCGTGGCAAGTAGTCCCTGCCTGTCGTAAGAGGAGAATAATGGGTAGGAGTCGAGAGGTGAAGAGTGTGTGCGTGTGCGTGTGCGTGTGCGAGTGCGTGTGTGTGTGTGCGTGTGTGTGTGTGTCCGTTCGGCTTGCAGAGATAAGAACACGGCCGTGGCAAGAAGTCCCTGCCTGTCGTAAGAGGAGAATAATGGGTAGGAGTCGAGAGGTGAAGAGTGTATGTGTGTGTGTGTGCGTGTGTGCGTACGTGTGTGAGTGTGTGTGTGAATGTGTGTGTGTGTCAGTGTGTGTGTCCGGTCGGCTCGCAGAGATAAGAACACGGCCGTAGCAAGAAGTCCCTGCCTGTCGTAAGAGGCGACTAATGAATAGGAGTCGAGAGGTGAAGAGTGTATGTGTCTTTGTGTGTGTGCGTGTGTTTGTGCGTGTGTGAGTATGTGTGTGTATTTGTGTGTGTGTCCGTTTGGCTTGCAGAGATATGAATACGGCCGAGGCAAGAAGGCCCTGCCTGTCTTAAGAGGCGACTAATGGATAGGAGTCGAGAGGTGGAGAGTGTGTGCGTGTGCGTGTGCGTGTGCGAGTGCGTGTGTGTGTGTGCGTGTGTGTGTGTGTCCGTTCGGCTTGCAGAGATAAGAACACGGCCGTGGCAAGAACCTGCCTGTCGTAAGAGGAGAATAATGGGTAGGAGTCGAGAGGTGAAGAGTGTATGTGTGTGTTTGCGTGTGTGCGTACGTGTGTGAGTGTGTGTGTGAATGTGTGTGTGTGTCAGTGTGTGTGTGCCCGGTCGGCTCGCAGAGATAAGAACACGGCCGAGGCAAGAAGTCCCTGCCTGTCGTAAGAGGCGACTAATGAATAGGAGTCGAGAGGTGAAGAGTGTATGTGTCTTTGTGTGTGTGCGTGTGTTTGTGCGTCTGTGAGTATGTGTGTGTATTTGTGTGTGGGTGTGTGTCCGTTTGGCTTGCAGAGATAAGAATACGACCGAGGCAAGAAGGCCCTGCCTGTCGTAAGAAACGACTAATGGGTAGGAGTCGAGAGGTGGAGAGTGTGTGCGTGTGCGTGTGTGTGTGTGTCCGTTCGGCTTGCAGAGATAAGAACACGGCCGTGGCAAGAAGTCCCTGCCTGTCGTAATAGGAGAATAATGGGTAGGAGTCGAGAGGTGAAGAGTGTATGTGTGTGTGTGTGTGTGTAAGTGTGTGTGTTTGTCCGCTCGGCTCGCAGAGATAGGATTACGGCCGTGGCAAGAAGGCCCTGCCTGTCTTAAGAGGCGGCTAATGGATAGGAGTCGAGAGGTGGAGAGTATGTGCGTGTGCGTGTGCGTGTGTGTGGGTGCGTGTGTGTGCGTGTGTGCGTGTGTTTGTGTGAGTCTGTGTGTGTCCGTTCGGCTCGCAGAGATAAGAACACGGCCGTGGCAAGAAGTCCCTGAATGTCGTAAGAGGCGACTAATGGGTAGGAGTCGAGAGGTGAAGCGTGTATGTGTGTGTATGTGTGTGTGCGTGTGTGCGTGTGTGGGCGTGTGGGAGTGTGTGTGTATGTGTGTGTATCCGTTTGACTTGCAGAGATAAGAATACGGCCGAGGCCAGAAGGCCCTGCCTCTTGTAAGGGTCGACTAATAAGTAGGAGTCGAGAGGTGAAGAGTGTATGTGTGTGTGCGTGTGTGCGTGTGTGTGTGCGTGTGTGTGCGTGTGTAAGTATGTGTGTGTGTTAGTTTGGCTTGCAGAGATGAGAACACAACCGCGGCAAGAAGGCCCTGCTTATCGTAAGAGGCGACTAAAAGGTAGGAGTCGAGAGGTGAAGAGTGTATGTGTGTGTGCGTGTGTGCGTGTGTGTGTTTGTGCGTGTGTGAGTGTGTGTGTATAAGTGTGTGTGTCCGTTCGGCTTGCAGAGATATGAATACGGCCGGGGCAAGAAGGCCCTGCCTCTCGTAAGAGGCGACTAAAAGGTAGGGGTCGAGAGGTGAAGAGTGTATGTGTGTGTGTGTGTGTGAGTGTGTGTGTTTGTCCGTTCGGCTCGCAGAGATAAGAACACGGCCGTGGCAAGAAGTCCCTGAATGTCGTAAGAGGCGACTACTGGTTAGGAGTCGAGAGGTAAAGCGTGTATGTGTGTGTATGTGTGTGTGCGAGTGTGTGTGTGTGTCCATTTGGCCCGCAGAGATAAGAACACGTCCGTAACAAAAAGGCCCTGCCTGTCGTAAGAGACGACTAATGGATAGGAGTCGAGAGGTGGAGAGTGTGTGCGTGTACGTGTGCGTGCGTGTTTAAGTGTGTGTGTATGTGAGTGTGTGAGTGTGTGTGTGTGCGGTCGGCTCGCAGAGATAAGAACACAGCCGTGGCAAGAAGGCCCTGCCTGTCGTAAGAGGCGAGTAATAAGTAGGAGTCGAGAGGTGAAGAGTGTATGTGTGTGTGTGCGTGTGTGCGTGTGTGTGTGCGTGTGTGAGTATGTGTGTGTGTTAGTTCGGCTTGCAGAAATAAGAACACGACCGAGGCAAGAAGGCCCTGCCTATCGTAAGAGGCGACTAATAGGTAGGAGTCGAGAGGTGAAGAGTGTATGTTTGTGTGCGTGTGTGCGTGCGTGTGTGCGTGTGTGTGTGAGTGTGTGTGTATGTGTGTGTCCGTTCGGCTTGCAGAGATAAGAACACGGCCGTGGCAAGTAGTCCCTGCCTGTCGTAAGAGGAGAATAATGGGTAGGAGTCGAGAGGTGAAGAGTGTGTGCGTGTGCGTGTGCGTGTGCGAGTGCGTGTGTGTGTGTGCGTGTGTGTGTGTGTCCGTTCGGCTTGCAGAGATAAGAACACGGCCGTGGCAAGAAGTCCCTGCCTGTCGTAAGAGGAGAATAATGGGTAGGAGTCGAGAGGTGAAGAGTGTATGTGTGTGTGTGTGCGTGTGTGCGTAGGTGTGTGAGTGTGTGTGTGAATGTGTGTGTGTGTCAGTGTGTGTGTCCGGTCGGCTCGCAGAGATAAGAACACGGCCGTAGCAAGAAGTCCCTGCCTGTCGTAAGAGGCGACTAATGAATAGGAGTCGAGAGGTGAAGAGTGTATGTGTCTTTGTGTGTGTGCGTGTGTTTGTGCGTGTGTGAGTATGTGTGTGTATTTGTGTGTGTGTCGGTTTGGCTTGCAGAGATATGAATACGGCCGAGGCAAGAAGGCCCTGCCTGTCTTAAGAGGCGACTAATGGATAGGAGTTGAGAGGTGGAGAGTGTGTGCGTGTGCGTGTGCGTGTGCGAGTGCGTGTGTGTGTGTGCGTGTGTGTGTGTATCCGTTCGGCTTGCAGAGATAAGAACACGGCCGTGGCAAGAAGTCCCTGCCTGTCGTAAGAGGAGAATAATGGGTAGGAGTCGAGAGGTGAAGAGTGTATGTGTGTGTTTGCGTGTGTGCGTACGTGTGTGAGTGTGTGTGTGAATGTGTGTGTGTGTCAGAGTGTGTGTGCCCGGTCGGCTCGCAGAGATAAGAACACGGCCGTGGCAAGAAGTCCCTGCCTGTCGTAAGAGGCGACTAATGAATAGGAGTCGAGAGGTGAAGAGTGTATGTGTCTTTGTGTGTGTGCGTGTGTTTGTGCGTGTGTGAGTATGTGTGTGTATTTGTGTGTGGGTGTGTGTCCGTTTGGCTTGCAGAGATAAGAATACGACCGAGGCAAGAAGGCCCTGCCTGTCGTAAGAAACGACTAATGGGTAGGAGTCGAGAGGTGGAGAGTGTGTGCGTGTGCGTGTGTGTGTGTGTGTGTCCGTTCGGCTTGCAGAGATAAGAACACGGCCGTGGCAAGAAGTCCCTGCCTGTCGTAATAGGAGAATAATGGGTAGGAGTCGAGAGGTGAAGAGTGTATGTGTGTGTGTGTGTGTGTAAGTGTGTGTGTTTGTCCGCTCGGCTCGCAGAGATAGGATTACGGCCGTGGCAAGAAGGCCCTGCCTGTCTTAAGAGGCGGCTAATGGATAGGAGTCGAGAGGTGGAGAGTGTGTGCGTGTGCGTGTGCGTGTGTGTGGGTGCGTGTGTGTGCGTGTGTGCGTGTGTTTGTGTGAGTCTGTGTGTGTCCGTTCGGCTCGCAGAGATAAGAACACGGCCGTGGCAAGAAGTCCCTGAATGTCGTAAGAGGCGACTAATGGGTAGGAGTCGAGAGGTGAAGCGTGTATGTGTGTGTATGTGTGTGTGCGTGTGTGCGTGTGTGGGCGTGTGTGAGTGTGTGTGTATGTGTGTGTATCCGTTTGACTTGCAGAGATAAGAATACGGCCGAGGCCAGAAGGCCCTGCCTCTTGTAAGGGTCGACTAATAAGTAGGAGTCGAGAGGTGAAGAGTGTATGTGTGTGTGCGTGTGTGCGTGTGTGTGTGCGTATGTGTGCGTGTGTAAGTATGTGTGTGTGTTAGTTTGGCTTGCAGAGATGAGAACACGACCGCGGCAAGAAGGCCCTGCTTATCGTAAGAGGCGACTAAAAGGTAGGAGTCGAGAGGTGAAGAGTGTATGTGTGTGTGCGTGTGTGCGTGTGTGTGTTTGTGCGTGTGTGAGTGTGTGTGTATAAGTGTGTGTGTCCGTTCGGCTTGCAGAGATATGAATACGGCCGGGGCAAGAAGGCCCTGCCTCTCGTAAGAGGCGACTAAAAGGTAGGGGTCGAGAGGTGAAGAGTGTATGTGTGTGTGTGTGTGAGTGTGTGTGTGTGTCCGTTCGGCTCGCAGAGATAAGAACACGGCCGTGGCAAGAAGTCCCTGAATGTCGTAAGAGGCGACTACTGGTTAGGAGTCGAGAGGTAAAGCGTGTATGTGTGTGTATGTGTGTGTGCGAGTGTGTGTGTGTGTCCATTTGGCCCGCAGAGATAAGAACACGTCCGTAACAAAAAGGCCCTGCCTGTCGTAAGAGGCGACTAATGGATAGGAGTCGAGAGGTGGAGAGTGTGTGCGTGTACGTGTGCGTGCGTGTTTAAGTGTGTGTGTATGTGAGTGTGTGAGTGTGTGTGTGTGCGGTCGGCTCGCAGAGATAAGAACACAGCCGTGGCAAGAAGGCCATGCTTGCTGTAAGGAGCGACTAATTGGTAGTAGTCGATAGGCGAAGAGTGTATGTGTGTGTGCGTGTGTGCGTGTATGTGTGTTTGTGCGTGTGTGAGTGTGTGTATAAGTGTGTGTGTCCGTTCGGCTTGCAGAGATATGAATACGGCCGGGGCAAGAAGGCCCTGCCTCTTGTAAGAGGCGACTAAAAGGTAGGGGTCGAGAGGTGAAGAGTGTATGTGTGTTTGTGTGTGAGTGTGTGTGTTTGTCCGCTCGGCTCGCACAGATAAGATTACGGCCGTGGCAGAAGGCCCTGCCTGTCTTAAGAGGTGGCTTATGGATAGGAGTCGAGAGGTGGAGAGTGTGTGCGTGTGCGTGTGCGTGTGTGTGGGTGCGTGTGTGTGCGTGTGTGCGTGTGTGCGTGTGTTTGTGTGAGTGTGTGTGTGTCCGTTCGGCTCGCAGAGATAAGAACACGGCCGTGGCAAGAAGTCCCTGAATGTCGTAAGAGGCGACTAACGGGTAGGAGTCGAGAGGTGAAGCGTGTATGTGTGTGTATGTGTGTGTGCGAGTGTGTGTGTGTGTGTGTGTGTCCGTTTGGCTCGCAGAGATAAGAACACGTCCGTAGCAAGAAGGCCCTGCCTGTCGTAAGAGGCGACTAATGGATAGGAGTCGAGAGGTGGAGAGTGTGTGCGTGTACGTGTTTGTGCGTGTTTATGTGTGTGTGTATGTGAGTGTGTGAGTGTGTGTGTGTGCGCTCGACTCGCAGAGATAAGAACACAGCCGTGGCAAGAAGGCCCTGCCTGTCGTAAGAGGCAAGTAATAAGTAGGAGTCGAGAGGTGAAGAGTGTATGTGTGTGTGTGCGTGTGTGCGTGTGTGTGTGCGTGTGTGAGTATGTGTGTGTGTTAGTTCGGCTTGCAGAAATAAGAACACGACCGAGGCAAGAAGGCCCTGCCTATCGTGAGAGGCGACTAATAGGTAGGAGTCGAAAGGTGAAGAGTGTATGTTTGTGTGCGTGTGTGCGTGTGTGTGTGCGTGTGTGAGTATGTGTGTGTGTCCGTTCGGCTTGCAGTGATAAGAACACGGCCAAGGCAAGAAGGCCTTGCCTATCGTAAGAGGCGACTAATTGGTAGGAGTCGAGAGGTGAAGAGTGTATGTGTGTGTGTGCGTGTGTGCGTGTGTGTGTGCGTGTGTGAGTATGTGTGTGTGTTAGTTCGGCTTGCAGAAATAAGAACACGACTGAGGCAAGAAGGCCCTGCCTATCGTAAGAGGCGACTAATAGGTAGGAGTTGAGAGGTGAAGAGTGTATGTTTGTGTGCGTGTGTGCGTGTGTGTGTGCGTGTGTGAGTATGTGTGTGTGTGTCCGTTCGGCTTGCAGTGATAAGAACACGGCCAAGGCAAGAAGGCCCTGCCTATCGTAAGAGGCGACTAATAGGTAGGAGTCGAGAGGTGAAAAATGTATGTGTGTGTGCGTGTGGGCGTGTGTGTGTGTGTGAGTGTATGTGTGTGTGCGTGTGTGCGTGCGTGTGTGTGTGTGTTTGTGAGTGTGTGTGTATGTATGTGTGTGTGTCCCTTCAGCTCGCAGAGATAAGAAAAGAGCCGTGGCAAGAAAGCGATGCAAATCGTACGCGGCGACTAATGGATAGGAGTCGAGAGGCGAAGAGTGGGCGACTAATAAGTAGGAGTCGAGAGGTGAAAAGTGTATGTGTGTGTGCGTGTGTGCGTGTGTGTGTGCGTGTGTGAGTATGTGTGTGTGTTAGTTCGGCTTGCAGAGATAAAAACACGGCCGTGGCAAGAAGTCCCTGCCTGTCGTAAGAGGCGAGTAATAAGTAGGAGTCGAGAGGTGAAGAGTGTATGTGTGTGTGTGCGTGTGTGCGTGTGTGTGTGCGTGTGTGAGTATGTGTGTGTGTGTGAGTGTGTGTGTGTATGTGTGTGTCCGTTCGGCTTGCAGAGATAAGAACACGGCCGTGGCAAGAAGTCCCTGCCTGTCGTAAGAGGCGAGTAATAAGTAGGAGTCGAGAGGTGAAGAGTGTATGTGTGTGTGTGCGTGTGTGCGTGTGTGTGTGCGTGTGTGAGTATGTGTGTGTGTTAGTTTGGCTTGCAGAAATAAGAACACGACCGAGGCAACAAGGCCCTGCCTATCGTAAGAGGCGACTAATAGGTAGGTGTCGAGAGGTAAAGAGTGTATGTTTGTGTGCGTGTGTGCGTGTGTGTGTGCGTGTGTGAGTATGTGTGTGTGTCCGTTCGGCTTGCAGTGATAAGAACACGGCCAAGGCAAGAAGGCCCTGCCTGTCGTGAGAGACGACTAATAGGTAGGAGTCGAGAGGTGAAGAATGTATGTGTGTGTGCGTATGTGCGTGTTTGTGTGTGTGTGAGTGTATGTGTGTGTGCATGTGTGCGTGCGTGTGTACGTTTGCGTGTGCGTGTGTGTGTGTGCGTGTGTGTGTGTCCGTGCGGCTCGCAGAGATTAGAATACGGCCGAGGCAATAAGTCCATGCCTGTCGTAAGATGCGACTAATGAGTAGAAGTCGAGAGGTGAAGAGTGTATTTGTGTGTGTGTGCGTGTGTGAGTGTGTGTGTGTGAGTGTGTGTGTGTTTGTTCGGCTCGCAGAGATGAGAACACGGCCGTGGCAAGAAGTCCCTGCCTGTCGTAAGAGGCGACTAATGAATAGGAGTCTAGAGGTGAAGAGTGTATGTGTCTTTGTGTGTGTGCGTGTGTTTGTGCGTGTGTGAGTATGTGTGTGTATGTGCGTGTGTGTCCGTTTGGCTTGCAGAGATAAGAATACGGCCGAGGCAAGAAGGCCCTGCCTGTCTTAAGAGGCGACTAATGGCTATTAGTCGAGAGGTGGAGAATATGTGAGTGTGCGTGTACGTGTGCGTGTGTGCGTGTGTGCCTGTGTGCGTGTGTTTGTGTGTGCGTGTGTATGTGTCCTTTTGGCTCGCAGAGATAAGAATACGTCCGTGGCAAGAAGGCCCTGCCTGTCTTAAGAGGCGACCAATGGATAGGAATCGAGAGGTAAAGAATGTGTGCGTGTGCGTGTGTGCATGTGTGCGTGTGTGCATGTGTGTGTGTGTCCGTTCGGCTTACAGAGATAAGAACACGGCCGTGGCAAGAAGTCCCTGCCTGTCGTAAGAGGCGACTAATGGGTAGGAGTCGAGAGGTGAAGAGGGTAGGTGAGTGTGTGCGTGTGTGGGTGTGTGTGTGTTTTTGCGTGTGTAAGTGTGTGTGTGTATGTTTGTGTGTGTCCATTCGGCTCGCAGAGATTAGAATAGGGCCGAGGCAAGTAGGCCATGCCTGTCGTAAGAGGCGACTAATGGGTAGGAGTCGAGAGGTGAAGAGTGTATTTGTGTGTGTGTGTGCGTGTGTGTGCGTGTGTGCGTGCGTGTGTGTGAGTGTGTATGTGTCCGTTCGGCTTGCAGAGATAAGAATACGGCCGAGGCAAGAATGCCCTGCCTGTCGTAAGTGGCGACTAATTGGTAGGAGTCGAGAGGTGAAAAGTGTTTTTGTGTGTATGCGTGTGTGTGCGTGTGTGCGTGCTTGTGTGTGTGTGAGTGTGTATGTGTCCGTTCGGCTTGCAGAGATAAGTGAGTGAGTAGGTAAGTGTATGTGAGTGTGCGTGTGTGTGCGTGTGTGAGTGTGTGTGTGTGTATTTGTGTGTGTGAGTGTGTGTGTGTCCAGTCGGCTCGCAGAGATAAGAACACGGCCGTGGCAAGAAGGCCCTGCCTGTCGTAAGAGGGGACTAATGGGTAGGAGTCGAGAGGTGAAGAGTGTATGTGTGTGTGAGTGTGCGTGTGTGTGTGTGTGCGTGTGTGAGTGTGTGTGTGTGTGAGTGTGTGTGTCCAGTCGGCATAAGAACACGGCCGTGGCAAGAAGGCCCTGCCTGTCGTAAGAGGCGACTAATGGGTAGGAGTCGAGTGGTGAAGAGTGTATATGTGTGTGCGTATGTGTGTGTGTGTGCGTGTGAGAGGGTGTGTGTATGTGTGTGTGTGTGTCCGTTCGGCTTGCAGAGATAAGAGCACGACCGAGGCAAGAAGGCCCTGCCTATCGTAAGAGGCGACTAATAGGTAGGAGTCGAGAGGTAAAGATCGTATGTGTGTGTGCGTGTGTGCGTGTTTGTGTGTGTGTGAGTTTATGTGTGTGTGCGTGTGTGCGTGCGTGTGTGAGTATGTGTGTGTGTGTGTGTGTATGTGTGTGTGTATCCCTTCGGCTCGCAGAGATAAGAATACGTCCGTGGCAGGAAGGCCATGCTTGCTGTAAGGAGCGTCTAATGGGTAGGAGTCGAGAGGTGAAGCGTGTATGTGTGTGTGTATGTGTGCAAGTGTGTGTGTGTGTGTCCGTTCGGCTCGCAGAGATAGGTATACGTCCGTGGCAAGAAGGCCCTGCCTGTCTTAAGAGGCGACTAATGGATAGGAGTCGAGAGGTGGAGAGTGTGTGCGTGTGCGTGTACGTGTGTGTGCGTGTGTAAGTGTGTGTGTGTATGTGTGTGTGTCTGTTTGGCTTGCAGAGATAAGAATAAGGCCGAGGCAAGAAGGCCCTGCCTCTTGTAATGGGCGACTAATAAGTAGGAGTCGAGAGGTGAAGAGTGTATGTGTGTGTGTGCGTGTGTGCGTGTGTGTGTGCGTGTGTGAGTATGTGTGTGTGTCCGTTCGGCTTGCAGAGATAAGAACACGGCCAAGGCAAGAAGGCCCTGCCTGTCGTACGAGCCGACTAATAGGTAGGAGTCGAGAGGTGAAGAATTTATGTGTGTGTGCGTGTGTGCGTGTTTGTGTGTGTGAGTGTATGTGTGTGTGCGTGTGTGCGTGCGTGTGTGCGTGTGTGAGTATGTGTGTGTGTTAGTTCGGCTTGCAGAGATAAAAACACGACCGAGGCAAGAAGGCCCTGCCTATCGTAAGAGGCGACTAATAGGTAGGAGTCGAGAGGTGAAGAGTGTATGTTTGTGTGCGTGTGTGCGTGTGTGTGTGCGTGTGTGAGTATGTGTGTGTGTCCGTTCGGCTTGCAGAGATAAGAACTCGGCCAAGGCAAGAAGGCCCTGCCTGTCATAAGAGGCGACTAATAGGTCGGAGTCGAGAGGTGAAGAATGTATGTGTGTGTGCCTGTGTGCGTGTTTGTGTGTGTGTGAGTGTATGTGTGTGTGCGTGCGTGTGTGCGTGTGTGAGTATGTGTGTGTGTGTGTCCGTTCGTCTTGCAGAGATAAGAACACGACCGAGGCAAGAAGGCCGTGCCTGTCGTGAGAGGCGACTAATAGGTAGGATTAGAGAAGTGAAGAATGTATGTGTGTGCGTGTGTGCGTGTTTGTGTGTCTGTGAGTGTATGTGTGTGTGCGTGTGTGCGTGCGTGTGTGTGTGTGTGTGTGTGTGAGTGTGTGTGTGTATGTGTGTGTGTGTGTGTCCCTTCGCTCGCAGAGATAAGAAAAAAGCGGTGGCAAGAAGGCCATGCCTGTCGTAAGAGGCGACTAATGGATAGGAGTCGAGAGGTGGAGAGTGTGTGCGTGTGCGTGTGCGTGTGCGTGTGTGTGTGCGTGTGTGTGTGTGTCCGTTTGGCTTGCAGAGATAAGAACACGGCCGTGGCAAGAAGTCCCTGCCTGTCGTAAGAGGAGAATAATGGGTAGGAGTCGAGAGGTAAAGAGTGTATGTGTGTGTGTGCGTGTGTGCGTGCGACTAACGGGTAGGAGTCGATAGGTGAAGAGTGAACGTGTGTGTAAGTGTGTGTGCATGTATGTGTGTCCGTTCAGCTTGCAGAGAAGAGTGTAGGTGTGTGTGTGTCCGTGTGTGTGAGTGTGTGTGTGTCCGTTCGGCTCGCAAAGATAAGAATACGGCGGTGGCAAGAAGGCCCTGCCTGTCGTAAGAGGCGACTAATGGGTAGGAGTCGAGTGCTGAAGAGTGTATATGTGTGTGTGTGTGCGTGTGTGCGTGTGTGTGCGTGTGTGAGTGTGTGTGTATGTTTGTGTGTCCGTTTGGATTGCAGAGATAAGAATACGGCCAAGGCAAGAAGACCCTGCCTTTTGTAAGGGGCGACTAATAGGTAGGAGACGAGAGGTGAAGAGTGTATGTGTGTATGCGTGTGTGCGTGTGTGTGTGCGTGTGTGAGTATGTGTGTGTGTCCGTTTGGCTTGCAGAGATAAGAATACGGCCGAGGCAAGAAGGCCCTGCCTGTCGTAAGGGGCAAGTAATAGGTAAGAGTCGAGAGGTGAAGAGTGTAGGTGTGTGTGTGTGTGAGTGTGTGTGTGTGTGTGTCTGTATGGCTCGCAGAGATAAAAACACGGCCGTGGCAAAAAGGCCCTGCCTGTCTTAAGAGACGACTAATGGGTAGGAGTCGAGAGGTGAAGAGTGTATGTGTGTGTGTGCGTCTGTGCGTGTGTGAGTGTGTGTGTGTGTGTGTCCGTTCGGCTCGCAGAGATAAGAATACGGCCGTGGCAAGAAGGCCCTATCTGTCGTAGGAGGCGACTAATGGGTAGGAGTCGAAAGGTGAAGAGTGTATGTGTGTGTGTGTGTGTGCGTGTGTGTGTGTGTGAGTGTGTGAGTGTGTGTGTATGTATGTGTGTCCGTTCGGCCTGCAGAGATAAGAATACAGCCGAGGCAAGAAGGCCCTGCCTGTCGTAAGGGGCGAGTAATAGGTAGGAGTCGAGAGGTGAAGAGTGTATGTGTGTGTGTGCGTGTGTGCGTGTGTGTGCTTGTGTGAGTGTGTGTGTGTGTCCGGTCGTCTCGCAGAGATAAGAACACGGCCGTGGCAACAAGGCCCTGCCTGTCGTAAGAGGCGACTAATGGGTACGAGTCGAGAGGTGAAGAGTGTATGTGTGTGTGTGCGTGTGTGCGTGTGTGTGGTGTGTGAGTGTGTGTGTGTATTTGTGTGTGTGAGTGTGTGTGTGTCCAGTAGGCTCGCAGAGATAAGAACACGGCCGTGGCAAGAAGGCCCTGCCTGTCGTAAGAGGCGACTAATGGGTAGGAGTCGAGAGGTGGAGAGTGTATGTATGTGCATGTGTGCGTGTGTGCGCGTGTGTGTGTGCGTGTGTGAGTGTGTGTGTATGTGTCTGTGTGTTCTTTGGGTCGCAGAGGTAAGAATACAGCCGTGGCAAGAAGGCCATGCCTGTCGTAAGAGGCGACTAATGGGTAGGAATCGAGAGGTGAAGAGTGTATGTGTGCGTGTGTGTGTGTGTGTGAGTATGTGTGCGTGTATGTGTATGTGTGTGTGTGTATCCCTTCGGCTCACAGAGATAAGAATACGGTCGTGGCAAGAAGGCCATGCCTGCTGTAAGGAGCGACTAATGGGTAGGAGTCGATAGGTAAAGAGTGAACGTGTGTGTAAGTGTGTGTGCATGTATGTGTGTCCGTTCGGCTTGCAGAGATAAGAATACAGCGAGGCAAGAAGGCCCTGCCTGTCGTAAGGGGCGAGTAATAGGTAGGAGTCGTGAGGTGAAGAGTGTAGGTGTGTGTGTGTCCGTGTGTGTAAGTGTGTGTGTGTCCGTTCGGCTCGCAAAGATAAGAATAAGGCGGTGGCAAGAAGGCCCTGCCTGTCGTAAGAGGCGACTAATGGGTAGGAGTTGAGAGGTGAAGAGTTCATGTGTGTGTGTGCATGTGCGTGTGCGTGTGTGAGTGTGTGTTTATGTATGTGTGTCTGTTCGGCTTGCAGAGATAAGAATACAGCCGAGGCAAGAAGGCCCTGCCTGTCGTAAGGGGCAAGTAATAGGTAAGAGTCGAGAGGTGAAGAGTGTAGGTGTGTGTGTGTGTGTGTGAGTGTGTGTGTGTGTGTGTCTGTATGGCTCGCAGAGATAAAAACACGGCCGTGGCAAAAAGGCCCTGCCTGTCTTAAGAGACGACTAATGGGTAGGAGTCGAGAGGTGAAGAGTGTATGTGTGTGTGTGCGTCTGTGCGTGTGTGAGTGTGTGTGTGTGTGTGTGTCCGTTCGGCTCGCAGAGATAAGAATACGGCCGTGGCAAGAAGGCCCTATCTGTCGTAGGAGGCGACTAATGGGTAGGAGTCGAAAGGTGAAGAGTGTATGTGTGTGTGTGTGCGTGTGTGCGTGTGTGTGTATGTATGTGTGTCCGTTCGGAATGCAGAGATAAGAATACAGCCGACGCAAGAAAGCCCTGCCTGTCGTAAGGGGCGAGTAATAGGTAGGAGTCGAGAGGTGAAGAGTGTATGTGTGTGTGTGTGTGCGTGTGTGCGTGTGTGTGCTTGTGTGAGTGTGTGTGTGTGTCCGGTCGTCTCGCAGAGATAAGAACACGGCCGTGGCAACAAGGCCCTGCCTGTCATAAGAGGCGACTAATGGGTACGAGTCGAAAGGTGAAGAGTGTATGTGTGTGTGTGCGTGTGTGCGTGTGTGTGGTGTGTGAGTGTGTGTGTGTATTTGTGTGTGTGAGTGTGTGTGTCCAGTAGGCTCGCAGAGATAAGAACACGGCCGTGGCAAGAAGGCCCTGCCTGTCGTCAGAGGCGACTAATGGGTAGGAGTCGAGTGCTGAAGAGTGTATATGTGTGTGTGTGCGTGTGTGCGTGTGTGTGCGTGTGTGAGTGTGTGTGTATGTTTGTGTGTCCGTTTGGATTGCAGAGATAAGAATACGGCCAAGGCAAGAAGACCCTGCCTTTTGTAAGGGGCGACTAATAGGTAGGAGACGAGAGGTGAAGAGTGTATGTGTGTGTGTGCGTGTGTGCGTGTGTGTGCTTGTGTGAGTGTGTGTGTGTGTGTCCGGTCGTGTCGCAGAGATAAGAACACGGCCGTGGCAACAAGGCCCTGCCTGTCGTAAGAGGCGACTAATGGGTACGAGTCGAAAGGTGAAGAGTGTATGTGTGTGTGTGCGTGTGTGCGTGTGTGTGGTGTGTGAGTGTGTGTGTGTATTTGTGTGTGTGAGTGTGTGTGTGTGTGTGCGTGTGTGAGTGTGTGTGTATGTATGTGTGTCCGTTCGGCCTGCAGAGATAAGAATACAGCCGAGGCAAGAAGGCCCTGCCTGTCGTAAGGGGCGAGTAATATGTAGGAGTCGAGAGGTGAAGAGTGTATGTGTGTGTGTGTGCGTGTGTGCGTGTGTGTGTGCGTGTGTGAGTATGTGTGTGTGTTAGTTCGGCTTGCAGAAATAAGAACACGACCGAGGCAAGAAGGCCCTGCCTATCGTAAGAGGCGACTAATAGGTAGGAGTCGAAAGGTGAAGAGTGTATGTTTGTGTGCGTGTGTGCGTGTGTATGTGCGTGTGTGAGTATGTGTGTGTGTCCGTTCGGCTTGCAGTGATAAGAACACGGCCAAGGCAAGAAGGCCCTGCCTATCGTAAGAGGCGACTAATTGGTAGGAGTCGAGAGGTGAAGAGTGTATGTGTGTGTGTGCGTGTGTGCGTGTGTGTGTGCGTGTGTGAGTATGTGTGTGTGTTAGTTCGGCTTGCAGAAATAAGAACACGACTGAGGCAAGAAGGCACTGCCTATCGTAAGAGGCGACTAATAGGTAGGAGTTGAGAGGTGAAGAGTGTATGTTTGTGTGCTTGTGTGCGTGTGTGTGTGCGTGTGTGAGTATGTGTGTGTGTCCGTTCGGCTTGCAGTGATAAGAACACGGCCAAGGCAAGAAGGCCCTGCCTATCGTAAGAGGCGACTAATAGGTAGGAGTCGAGAGGAGAAGAATGTATGTGTGTGTGCGTGTGGGCGTGTTTGTGTGTGTGTGAGTGTATGTGTGTGTGCGTGTGTGCGTGCGTGTGTGTGTGTGTTTGTGAGTGTGTGTGTATGTATGTGTGTGTGTCCCTTCAGCTCGCAGAGATAAGAAAAGAGCCGTGGCAAGAAAGCGATGCAAATCGTACGGGGCGACTAATGGATAGGAGTCGAGAGGCGAAGAGTGGGCAACTAATAAGTAGGAGTCGAGAGGTGAAAAGTGTATGTGTGTGTGCGTGTGTGCGTGTGTGCGTGTGTGTGTGCGTGTGTGAGTATGTGTGTGTGTTAGTTCGGCTTGCAGAGATAAAAACACGACCGAGGCAAGAAGGCCCTGCCTATCGTAAGAGGCGACTAATAGGTAGGAGTTGAGAGGTGAAGAGTGTATGTTTGTGTGCGTGTGTGCGTGTGTGCGTGTGTGTGTGAGTGTGTGTGTGTCCGTTCGGCTCGCAGAGATAAGAACACGGCCGTAGCAAAAAGTCTCTGAATGTCGTAAGAGGCGACTAATGGGTAGGAGTCGAGAGGTGGAGCGTGTATGTGTGTGTGTGTGTGCGAGTGTGTGTGTGTGTGTGTCTGTTCGGCTCGCAGAGATAAGAATACGTCCGTGGCAAGAAGGCCCTGCCTGTCGTAAGAGCAGAATAATGGGTAGGAGTCGAGGGGTGAAGAGTGTATGTGTGTGTGTTTGTGTGCGTGTGTGCGTGCGTCTGTTAGTGTGTGTGTGAGTGTGTGTGTGTCAGTGTGTGTGTGTCCGGTCGGCTCGCAGAGATATGAACACGGCCGTGGCAAAAAGGCTCTGCCTGTCGTAAGAGGAGAATAATGGGTAGGAGTCGAGAGGTTGAGAGTGTATGTGTGTGTGTGCGCGCGTGTGTGTGTGTGTGTATGTGTATGTGTGTGTGTGTGTGTGTGCGTGTCTCTTCTGCTCGCAGAGGTACGAATACGGCCGTGGCAAGAAGGCCATGCCTGCTGTAAGGAGCAACTAATGGGTAGGAATCGAGAGTTGAAGAGTGTACCTGTGTGTGAGTGTGTGTGTGTGTGCGTGTGTGAGTGTATGTGTGTGTGTGTCCGTTCGGCTTGCAGAGATAAGAATACAGCCGTGGCAAGAAGGCCCTGCCTGTCGTTTAGAAGAGTTTAGGTGTGTGTGTGTGGTTGTGAGTGTGTGTGTGTGGTTGTGAGTGTGTGTGTGTCTGTATGGCTCGCAGAGGTAAAAACACGGCCGTGGCAAAAAGGCCCTGCCTGTCGTAAGAGACGACTAATGGGTAGGAGTCAAGAGGTGAAGAGTGTATGTGTGTGTGTGCGTGTGTGCGTGTGTGTGTGCGTGTGTGAGTATGTGTGTGTGTGTGAGTGTGTGTGTGTATGTGTGTGTCCGTTCGGCTTGCAGAGATAAGAACACGGCCGTGGCAAGAAGTCCCTGCCTGTCGTAAGAGGCGAGTAATAAGTAGGAGTCGAGAGGTGAAGAGTGTATGTGTGTGTGTGCGTGTGTGCGTGTGTGTGTGCGTGTGTGAGTATGTGTGTGTGTGTGAGTGTGTGTGTGTATGTGTGTGTCCGTTCGGCTTGCAGAGATAAGAACACGGCCGTGGCAAGAAGTCCCTGCCTGTCGTAAGAGGCGAGTAATAAGTAGGAGTCGAGAGGTGAAGAGTGTATGTGTGTGTGTGCGTGTGTGCGTGTGTGTGTGCGTGTGTGAGTATGTGTGTGTGTTAGTTTGGCTTGCAGAAATAAGAACACGACCGAGGCAACAAGGCCCTGCCTATCGTAAGAGGCGACTAATAGGTAGGTGTCGAGAGGTAAAGAGTGTATGTTTGTGTGCGTGTGTGCGTGTGTGTGTGCGTGTGTGAGTATGTGTGTGTGTCCGTTCGGCTTGCAGTGATAAGAACACGGCCAAGGCAAGAAGGCCCTGCCTGTCGTGAGAGACGACTAATAGGTAGGAGTCGAGAGGTGAAGAATGTATGTGTGTGTGCGTATGTGCGTGTTTGTGTGTGTGTGAGTGTATGTGTGTGTGCATGTGTGCGTGCGTGTGTACGTTTGCGTGTGCGTGTGTGTGTGTGCGTGTGTGTGTGTCCGTGCGGCTCGCAGAGATTAGAATACGGCCGAGGCAATAAGTCCATGCCTGTCGTAAGATGCGACTAATGAGTAGAAGTCGAGAGGTGAAGAGTGTATTTGTGTGTGTGTGCGTGTGTGAGTGTGTGTGTGTGAGTGTGTGTGTGTTTGTTCGGCTCGCAGAGATGAGAACACGGCCGTGGCAAGAAGTCCCTGCCTGTCGTAAGAGGCGACTAATGAATAGGAGTCTAGAGGTGAAGAGTGTATGTGTCTTTGTGTGTGTGCGTGTGTTTGTGCGTGTGTGAGTATGTGTGTGTATGTGCGTGTGTGTCCGTTTGGCTTGCAGAGATAAGAATACGGCCGAGGCAAGAAGGCCCTGCCTGTCTTAAGAGGCGACTAATGGCTATTAGTCGAGAGGTGGAGAATATGTGAGTGTGCGTGTACGTGTGCGTGTGTGCGTGTGTGCCTGTGTGCGTGTGTTTGTGTGTGCGTGTGTATGTGTCCTTTTGGCTCGCAGAGATAAGAATACGTCCGTGGCAAGAAGGCCCTGCCTGTCTTAAGAGGCGACCAATGGATAGGAATCGAGAGGTAAAGAATGTGTGCGTGTGCGTGTGTGCATGTGTGCGTGTGTGCATGTGTGTGTGTGTCCGTTCGGCTTACAGAGATAAGAACACGGCCGTGGCAAGAAGTCCCTGCCTGTCGTAAGAGGCGACTAATGGGTAGGAGTCGAGAGGTGAAGAGGGTAGGTGAGTGTGTGCGTGTGTGGGTGTGTGTGTGTTTTTGCGTGTGTAAGTGTGTGTGTGTATGTTTGTGTGTGTCCATTCGGCTCGCAGAGATTAGAATAGGGCCGAGGCAAGTAGGCCATGCCTGTCGTAAGAGGCGACTAATGGGTAGGAGTCGAGAGGTGAAGAGTGTATTTGTGTGTGTGTGTGCGTGTGTGTGCGTGTGTGCGTGCGTGTGTGTGAGTGTGTATGTGTCCGTTCGGCTTGCAGAGATAAGAATACGGCCGAGGCAAGAATGCCCTGCCTGTCGTAAGTGGCGACTAATTGGTAGGAGTCGAGAGGTGAAAAGTGTTTTTGTGTGTATGCGTGTGTGTGCGTGTGTGCGTGCTTGTGTGTGTGTGAGTGTGTATGTGTCCGTTCGGCTTGCAGAGATAAGTGAGTGAGTAGGTAAGTGTATGTGAGTGTGCGTGTGTGTGCGTGTGTGAGTGTGTGTGTGTGTATTTGTGTGTGTGAGTGTGTGTGTGTCCAGTCGGCTCGCAGAGATAAGAACACGGCCGTGGCAAGAAGGCCCTGCCTGTCGTAAGAGGGGACTAATGGGTAGGAGTCGAGAGGTGAAGAGTGTATGTGTGTGTGAGTGTGCGTGTGTGTGTGTGTGCGTGTGTGAGTGTGTGTGTGTGTGAGTGTGTGTGTCCAGTCGGCATAAGAACACGGCCGTGGCAAGAAGGCCCTGCCTGTCGTAAGAGGCGACTAATGGGTAGGAGTCGAGTGGTGAAGAGTGTATATGTGTGTGCGTATGTGTGTGTGTGTGCGTGTGAGAGGGTGTGTGTATGTGTGTGTGTGTGTCCGTTCGGCTTGCAGAGATAAGAGCACGACCGAGGCAAGAAGGCCCTGCCTATCGTAAGAGGCGACTAATAGGTAGGAGTCGAGAGGTAAAGATCGTATGTGTGTGTGCGTGTGTGCGTGTTTGTGTGTGTGTGAGTTTATGTGTGTGTGCGTGTGTGCGTGCGTGTGTGAGTATGTGTGTGTGTGTGTGTGTATGTGTGTGTGTATCCCTTCGGCTCGCAGAGATAAGAATACGTCCGTGGCAGGAAGGCCATGCTTGCTGTAAGGAGCGTCTAATGGGTAGGAGTCGAGAGGTGAAGCGTGTATGTGTGTGTGTATGTGTGCAAGTGTGTGTGTGTGTGTCCGTTCGGCTCGCAGAGATAGGTATACGTCCGTGGCAAGAAGGCCCTGCCTGTCTTAAGAGGCGACTAATGGATAGGAGTCGAGAGGTGGAGAGTGTGTGCGTGTGCGTGTACGTGTGTGTGCGTGTGTAAGTGTGTGTGTGTATGTGTGTGTGTCTGTTTGGCTTGCAGAGATAAGAATAAGGCCGAGGCAAGAAGGCCCTGCCTCTTGTAATGGGCGACTAATAAGTAGGAGTCGAGAGGTGAAGAGTGTATGTGTGTGTGTGCGTGTGTGCGTGTGTGTGTGCGTGTGTGAGTATGTGTGTGTGTCCGTTCGGCTTGCAGAGATAAGAACACGGCCAAGGCAAGAAGGCCCTGCCTGTCGTACGAGCCGACTAATAGGTAGGAGTCGAGAGGTGAAGAATTTATGTGTGTGCGTGTGTGCGTGTTTGTGTGTGTGAGTGTATGTGTGTGTGCGTGTGTGCGTGCGTGTGTGCGTGTGTGAGTATGTGTGTGTGTTAGTTCGGCTTGCAGAGATAAAAACACGACCGAGGCAAGAAGGCCCTGCCTATCGTAAGAGGCGACTAATAGGTAGGAGTCGAGAGGTGAAGAGTGTATGTTTGTGTGCGTGTGTGCGTGTGTGTGTGCGTGTGTGAGTATGTGTGTGTGTCCGTTCGGCTTGCAGAGATAAGAACTCGGCCAAGGCAAGAAGGCCCTGCCTGTCATAAGAGGCGACTAATAGGTCGGAGTCGAGAGGTGAAGAATGTATGTGTGTGTGCCTGTGTGCGTGTTTGTGTGTGTGTGAGTGTATGTGTGTGTGCGTGCGTGTGTGCGTGTGTGAGTATGTGTGTGTGTGTGTCCGTTCGTCTTGCAGAGATAAGAACACGACCGAGGCAAGAAGGCCGTGCCTGTCGTGAGAGGCGACTAATAGGTAGGATTAGAGAAGTGAAGAATGTATGTGTGTGCGTGTGTGCGTGTTTGTGTGTCTGTGAGTGTATGTGTGTGTGCGTGTGTGCGTGCGTGTGTGTGTGTGTGTGTGTGTGAGTGTGTGTGTGTATGTGTGTGTGTGTGTGTCCCTTCGCTCGCAGAGATAAGAAAAAAGCGGTGGCAAGAAGGCCATGCCTGTCGTAAGAGGCGACTAATGGATAGGAGTCGAGAGGTGGAGAGTGTGTGCGTGTGCGTGTGCGTGTGCGTGTGTGTGTGCGTGTGTGTGTGTGTCCGTTTGGCTTGCAGAGATAAGAACACGGCCGTGGCAAGAAGTCCCTGCCTGTCGTAAGAGGAGAATAATGGGTAGGAGTCGAGAGGTAAAGAGTGTATGTGTGTGTGTGCGTGTGTGCGTGCGACTAACGGGTAGGAGTCGATAGGTGAAGAGTGAACGTGTGTGTAAGTGTGTGTGCATGTATGTGTGTCCGTTCAGCTTGCAGAGAAGAGTGTAGGTGTGTGTGTGTCCGTGTGTGTGAGTGTGTGTGTGTCCGTTCGGCTCGCAAAGATAAGAATACGGCGGTGGCAAGAAGGCCCTGCCTGTCGTAAGAGGCGACTAATGGGTAGGAGTCGAGTGCTGAAGAGTGTATATGTGTGTGTGTGTGCGTGTGTGCGTGTGTGTGCGTGTGTGAGTGTGTGTGTATGTTTGTGTGTCCGTTTGGATTGCAGAGATAAGAATACGGCCAAGGCAAGAAGACCCTGCCTTTTGTAAGGGGCGACTAATAGGTAGGAGACGAGAGGTGAAGAGTGTATGTGTGTATGCGTGTGTGCGTGTGTGTGTGCGTGTGTGAGTATGTGTGTGTGTCCGTTTGGCTTGCAGAGATAAGAATACGGCCGAGGCAAGAAGGCCCTGCCTGTCGTAAGGGGCAAGTAATAGGTAAGAGTCGAGAGGTGAAGAGTGTAGGTGTGTGTGTGTGTGAGTGTGTGTGTGTGTGTGTGTCTGTATGGCTCGCAGAGATAAAAACACGGCCGTGGCAAAAAGGCCCTGCCTGTCTTAAGAGACGACTAATGGGTAGGAGTCGAGAGGTGAAGAGTGTATGTGTGTGTGTGCGTCTGTGCGTGTGTGAGTGTGTGTGTGTGTGTGTCCGTTCGGCTCGCAGAGATAAGAATACGGCCGTGGCAAGAAGGCCCTATCTGTCGTAGGAGGCGACTAATGGGTAGGAGTCGAAAGGTGAAGAGTGTATGTGTGTGTGTGTGTGCGTGTGTGTGTGTGTGAGTGTGTGAGTGTGTGTGTATGTATGTGTGTCCGTTCGGCCTGCAGAGATAAGAATACAGCCGAGGCAAGAAGGCCCTGCCTGTCGTAAGGGGCGAGTAATAGGTAGGAGTCGAGAGGTGAAGAGTGTATGTGTGTGTGTGCGTGTGTGCGTGTGTGTGCTTGTGTGAGTGTGTGTGTGTGTCCGGTCGTCTCGCAGAGATAAGAACACGGCCGTGGCAACAAGGCCCTGCCTGTCGTAAGAGGCGACTAATGGGTACGAGTCGAGAGGTGAAGAGTGTATGTGTGTGTGTGCGTGTGTGCGTGTGTGTGGTGTGTGAGTGTGTGTGTGTATTTGTGTGTGTGAGTGTGTGTGTGTCCAGTAGGCTCGCAGAGATAAGAACACGGCCGTGGCAAGAAGGCCCTGCCTGTCGTAAGAGGCGACTAATGGGTAGGAGTCGAGAGGTGGAGAGTGTATGTATGTGCATGTGTGCGTGTGTGCGCGTGTGTGTGTGCGTGTGTGAGTGTGTGTGTATGTGTCTGTGTGTTCTTTGGGTCGCAGAGGTAAGAATACAGCCGTGGCAAGAAGGCCATGCCTGTCGTAAGAGGCGACTAATGGGTAGGAATCGAGAGGTGAAGAGTGTATGTGTGCGTGTGTGTGTGTGTGTGAGTATGTGTGCGTGTATGTGTATGTGTGTGTGTGTATCCCTTCGGCTCACAGAGATAAGAATACGGTCGTGGCAAGAAGGCCATGCCTGCTGTAAGGAGCGACTAATGGGTAGGAGTCGATAGGTAAAGAGTGAACGTGTGTGTAAGTGTGTGTGCATGTATGTGTGTCCGTTCGGCTTGCAGAGATAAGAATACAGCGAGGCAAGAAGGCCCTGCCTGTCGTAAGGGGCGAGTAATAGGTAGGAGTCGTGAGGTGAAGAGTGTAGGTGTGTGTGTGTCCGTGTGTGTAAGTGTGTGTGTGTCCGTTCGGCTCGCAAAGATAAGAATAAGGCGGTGGCAAGAAGGCCCTGCCTGTCGTAAGAGGCGACTAATGGGTAGGAGTTGAGAGGTGAAGAGTTCATGTGTGTGTGTGCATGTGCGTGTGCGTGTGTGAGTGTGTGTTTATGTATGTGTGTCTGTTCGGCTTGCAGAGATAAGAATACAGCCGAGGCAAGAAGGCCCTGCCTGTCGTAAGGGGCAAGTAATAGGTAAGAGTCGAGAGGTGAAGAGTGTAGGTGTGTGTGTGTGTGTGTGAGTGTGTGTGTGTGTGTGTCTGTATGGCTCGCAGAGATAAAAACACGGCCGTGGCAAAAAGGCCCTGCCTGTCTTAAGAGACGACTAATGGGTAGGAGTCGAGAGGTGAAGAGTGTATGTGTGTGTGTGCGTCTGTGCGTGTGTGAGTGTGTGTGTGTGTGTGTGTCCGTTCGGCTCGCAGAGATAAGAATACGGCCGTGGCAAGAAGGCCCTATCTGTCGTAGGAGGCGACTAATGGGTAGGAGTCGAAAGGTGAAGAGTGTATGTGTGTGTGTGTGCGTGTGTGCGTGTGTGTGTATGTATGTGTGTCCGTTCGGAATGCAGAGATAAGAATACAGCCGACGCAAGAAAGCCCTGCCTGTCGTAAGGGGCGAGTAATAGGTAGGAGTCGAGAGGTGAAGAGTGTATGTGTGTGTGTGTGTGCGTGTGTGCGTGTGTGTGCTTGTGTGAGTGTGTGTGTGTGTCCGGTCGTCTCGCAGAGATAAGAACACGGCCGTGGCAACAAGGCCCTGCCTGTCATAAGAGGCGACTAATGGGTACGAGTCGAAAGGTGAAGAGTGTATGTGTGTGTGTGCGTGTGTGCGTGTGTGTGGTGTGTGAGTGTGTGTGTGTATTTGTGTGTGTGAGTGTGTGTGTCCAGTAGGCTCGCAGAGATAAGAACACGGCCGTGGCAAGAAGGCCCTGCCTGTCGTCAGAGGCGACTAATGGGTAGGAGTCGAGTGCTGAAGAGTGTATATGTGTGTGTGTGCGTGTGTGCGTGTGTGTGCGTGTGTGAGTGTGTGTGTATGTTTGTGTGTCCGTTTGGATTGCAGAGATAAGAATACGGCCAAGGCAAGAAGACCCTGCCTTTTGTAAGGGGCGACTAATAGGTAGGAGACGAGAGGTGAAGAGTGTATGTGTGTGTGTGCGTGTGTGCGTGTGTGTGCTTGTGTGAGTGTGTGTGTGTGTGTCCGGTCGTGTCGCAGAGATAAGAACACGGCCGTGGCAACAAGGCCCTGCCTGTCGTAAGAGGCGACTAATGGGTACGAGTCGAAAGGTGAAGAGTGTATGTGTGTGTGTGCGTGTGTGCGTGTGTGTGGTGTGTGAGTGTGTGTGTGTATTTGTGTGTGTGAGTGTGTGTGTGTGTGTGCGTGTGTGAGTGTGTGTGTATGTATGTGTGTCCGTTCGGCCTGCAGAGATAAGAATACAGCCGAGGCAAGAAGGCCCTGCCTGTCGTAAGGGGCGAGTAATATGTAGGAGTCGAGAGGTGAAGAGTGTATGTGTGTGTGTGTGCGTGTGTGCGTGTGTGTGTGCGTGTGTGAGTATGTGTGTGTGTTAGTTCGGCTTGCAGAAATAAGAACACGACCGAGGCAAGAAGGCCCTGCCTATCGTAAGAGGCGACTAATAGGTAGGAGTCGAAAGGTGAAGAGTGTATGTTTGTGTGCGTGTGTGCGTGTGTATGTGCGTGTGTGAGTATGTGTGTGTGTCCGTTCGGCTTGCAGTGATAAGAACACGGCCAAGGCAAGAAGGCCCTGCCTATCGTAAGAGGCGACTAATTGGTAGGAGTCGAGAGGTGAAGAGTGTATGTGTGTGTGTGCGTGTGTGCGTGTGTGTGTGCGTGTGTGAGTATGTGTGTGTGTTAGTTCGGCTTGCAGAAATAAGAACACGACTGAGGCAAGAAGGCACTGCCTATCGTAAGAGGCGACTAATAGGTAGGAGTTGAGAGGTGAAGAGTGTATGTTTGTGTGCTTGTGTGCGTGTGTGTGTGCGTGTGTGAGTATGTGTGTGTGTCCGTTCGGCTTGCAGTGATAAGAACACGGCCAAGGCAAGAAGGCCCTGCCTATCGTAAGAGGCGACTAATAGGTAGGAGTCGAGAGGAGAAGAATGTATGTGTGTGTGCGTGTGGGCGTGTTTGTGTGTGTGTGAGTGTATGTGTGTGTGCGTGTGTGCGTGCGTGTGTGTGTGTGTTTGTGAGTGTGTGTGTATGTATGTGTGTGTGTCCCTTCAGCTCGCAGAGATAAGAAAAGAGCCGTGGCAAGAAAGCGATGCAAATCGTACGGGGCGACTAATGGATAGGAGTCGAGAGGCGAAGAGTGGGCAACTAATAAGTAGGAGTCGAGAGGTGAAAAGTGTATGTGTGTGTGCGTGTGTGCGTGTGTGCGTGTGTGTGTGCGTGTGTGAGTATGTGTGTGTGTTAGTTCGGCTTGCAGAGATAAAAACACGACCGAGGCAAGAAGGCCCTGCCTATCGTAAGAGGCGACTAATAGGTAGGAGTTGAGAGGTGAAGAGTGTATGTTTGTGTGCGTGTGTGCGTGTGTGCGTGTGTGTGTGAGTGTGTGTGTGTCCGTTCGGCTCGCAGAGATAAGAACACGGCCGTAGCAAAAAGTCTCTGAATGTCGTAAGAGGCGACTAATGGGTAGGAGTCGAGAGGTGGAGCGTGTATGTGTGTGTGTGTGTGCGAGTGTGTGTGTGTGTGTGTCTGTTCGGCTCGCAGAGATAAGAATACGTCCGTGGCAAGAAGGCCCTGCCTGTCGTAAGAGCAGAATAATGGGTAGGAGTCGAGGGGTGAAGAGTGTATGTGTGTGTGTTTGTGTGCGTGTGTGCGTGCGTCTGTTAGTGTGTGTGTGAGTGTGTGTGTGTCAGTGTGTGTGTGTCCGGTCGGCTCGCAGAGATATGAACACGGCCGTGGCAAAAAGGCTCTGCCTGTCGTAAGAGGAGAATAATGGGTAGGAGTCGAGAGGTTGAGAGTGTATGTGTGTGTGTGCGCGCGTGTGTGTGTGTGTGTATGTGTATGTGTGTGTGTGTGTGTGTGCGTGTCTCTTCTGCTCGCAGAGGTACGAATACGGCCGTGGCAAGAAGGCCATGCCTGCTGTAAGGAGCAACTAATGGGTAGGAATCGAGAGTTGAAGAGTGTACCTGTGTGTGAGTGTGTGTGTGTGTGCGTGTGTGAGTGTATGTGTGTGTGTGTCCGTTCGGCTTGCAGAGATAAGAATACAGCCGTGGCAAGAAGGCCCTGCCTGTCGTTTAGAAGAGTTTAGGTGTGTGTGTGTGGTTGTGAGTGTGTGTGTGTGGTTGTGAGTGTGTGTGTGTCTGTATGGCTCGCAGAGGTAAAAACACGGCCGTGGCAAAAAGGCCCTGCCTGTCGTAAGAGACGACTAATGGGTAGGAGTCAAGAGGTGAAGAGTGTATGTGTGTGTGTGTGTGTGTGTGTGTGTGTGTGTGTGCGTGTGTGCGTGTGTGAGTGTGTGTGTGTGTCCGTTGGCTCGCAGAGATAAGAATACGGCCGTGGCAAGAAGCCCTGCCTGTCGTAAGAGGCGACTAATGGGTAGGAGTCGAGAGGTGAAGAGTGTATGTGTGTGTCTGTGTGTGCGTGTGTGTGTGAGTGTGTGTGTGTGCGTGTGTGAGTGTGTGTGTATGTATGTGTGTCCGTTCGGCCTGCATAGGTAAGAATACAGCCGAGGCAAGAAGGCCCTGCCTGTCGTAAGGTGCGAGTAATAGGTAGGAGTCGAGAGGTGAAGAGTGTAGGTGTGTGTGTGTGTGTGAATGTGTATGTGTGTCTGTATGGCTCGCAAAGATAAGAACACGGCCGTGGCAAAAAGGCTCTGCCTGTCAAAAGAGGCGTATAATGGGTAGGAGTGGAGAGGTGAAGAGTTTAGGTGTGTGTGTGTGTGAGTGTGTGTGTGTGTGTCTGTATGGCTCGCAGAGATAAAAACACGGCCGTGGCAAAAAGGCCCTGCCTGTCTTAAGAGACGACTAATGGGTAGGAGTCGAGAGGTGAAGAGTGTATGTGTGTGTGTGCGTCTGTGCGTGTGTGAGTGTGTGTGTGTGTGTGTGTCCGTTCGGCTCGCAGAGATAAGAATACGGCCGTGGCAAGAAGGCCCTATCTGTCGTAGGAGGCGACTAATGGGTAGGAGTCGAAAGGTGAAGAGTGTATGTGTGTGTGTGCGTGTGTGTGTGTGTGAGTGTGTGTGTGTGTGCGTGTGTGAGTGTGTGTGTATGTATGTGTGTCCGTTCGGCCTGCAGAGATAAGAATACAGCCGAGGCAAGAAGGCCCTGCATGTCGTAAGGGGCGAGTAATAGGTAGGAGTCGAGAGGTGAAGAGTGTATGTGTGTGTGTGCGTGTGTGCGTGTGTGTGCTTGTGTGAGTGTGTGTGTGTGTCCGGTCGTCTCGCAGAGATAAGAACACGGCCGTGGCAACAAGGCCCTGCCTGTCGTAAGAGGCGACTAATGGGTACGAGTCGAGAGGTGAAGAGTGTATGTGTGTGTGTGCGTGTGTGCGTGTGTGTGGTGTGTGAGTGTGTGTGTGTGTATTTGTGTGTGTGAGTGTGTGTGTGTCCAGTAGGCTCGCAGACATAAGAACACGGGCCTTCTTGTCGTCAGAGGCGACTAATGGGTAGGAGTCGAGTGCTGAAGAGTGTATATGTGTGTGTGTGCGTGTGTGCGTGTGTGTGCGTGTGTGAGTGTGTGTGTATGTTTGTGTGTCCGTTTGGATTGCAGAGATAAGAATACGGCCAAGGCAAGAAGACCCTGCCTTTTGTAAGGGGCGACTAATAGGTAGGAGACGAGAGGTGAAGAGTGTATGTGTGTATGCGTGTGTGCGTGTGTGTGTGCGTGTGTGAGTATGTGTGTGTGTCCGTTTGGCTTGCAGAGATAAGAATACGGCCGAGGCAAGAAGGCCCTGCCTGTCTTAAGAGGCGACTAATGGATAGGAGTCGAGAGGTGAAGAGTGTATGTGTGTGTGCGCGCGTGTGTGTGTGTGTGCCTGTGTGCGTGTGTTTGTCTGTGCGTGTGTGTGTGTGTCCGTTCGGCTCGCAGAGATAAGAATACGTCCGTGGCAAGAAGGCCCTGCCTGTCTTAAGAGGCGACTAATGGATAGGAATCGAGAGGTGGAGAGTGTGTGCGTGTGGGTGTGCGTGTGCGTGTGTGCGTGTGTGCCTGTGTGCGTGTGTTTGTGTGTGCGTGTGTGTGTGTGTCCGTTCGGCTTGCAGAGATAAGAACACGGCCGTGGCAAGAAGTCCCTGCCTGTCGTAAGAGGAGAATAATGGGTAGAAGTCGAGAGGTGAATAGTGTATTTGTGCTTGCGTGTGTGTGTTTGTGTGTGAGTGTGTGTGTGTGTGTCCGTTCGGCTCGCAGAGATAAGAATGCGTTCGTTGCAAGAAGGCCCTGCCTCTCTTAAGAGGCGACTAATGGATAGGAGTCGAGAGGTGGAGAGTGCGTGCGTGTGCGTGTAAGTGTGCGTGTGTACGTGTGTGCCTGTGTGCGTGTGTTTGTGTGTGCGTGTGTGTGTGTCCGGTCGGCTCGCTGAAATGAGAACACGGCCGTGGCAAGAAGGCCCTGCCTGTCGTAAGAGGCGACTAATGGGTAGGAGTCGAGAGGTGAAGAGTGTATGTATGTGTGTGTACGTGTGTGCGTGTGTGTGTGCGTGTGTGAGTATGTGTGTGTGTCCGTTCGGCTTGCAGAGATAAGAATACGTCCGTGGCAAGAAGTCCCTGAATGTCGTAAGAGGCGACTAATGGGTAGGAGTCGAGAGGTTAAGAGTGTATGTGTATGTGTGTGTGCGTGTGTGGGTGTGTGTGTGTTTGTGCGTGTTTAAATATGTGTTTGTATGTATGTGTGTGTCCATTCGGTTCGCAAAGATTAGAATACGGCCGAGGCAAGAAGGCCCTGCCTCTTGTAAGGGGCGACTAATAGGTAGGAGTCCAGAGGTGAATAGTGTATGTGTATGTGTGTGTGCGTGTGTGGGTGTGTGTGTGTTTGTGCGTGTGTAAATGTATGTGTGTATGTATATGTGTGTCCATTCGGTTCGCAGAAATTAGAATACGGCCGAGGCAAGAAGGCCATGCCTGTCGTAAGAGGCGACTAATGGGTAGGAGTCGAGAGGTGAAGAGGGTGTGCGTGTGCGTGTACGTGTGCGTGTGTGCATGTGTGCCTGTGTGCGTGTGTTTGTCTGTGCGTGTGTGTGTGTGTCCGTTCGGCTCGCAGAGATAAAAATACGTCCGTGGCAAGAAGGCCCTGCCTGTCTTAAGAGGCGACTAATGGATAGGAATCGAGAGGTGGAGAGTGTGTGCGTGAGCGTGTGCGTTTGCGTGTGTGCGTTTGTGCCTGTGTGCGTGTGTTTGTGTGTGCGTGTGTGTGTGTGTCCGGTCGGCTCGCTGAAATGAGAACACGGCCGTGGCAAGAAGGCCCTGCCTGTCGTAAGAGGCGACTAATGGGTAGGAGTCGAGAGGTTAAGAGTGTATGTGTATGTGTGTGTGTTTGTGCGTGTGTAAATATGTGTGTGTATGTATGTGTGTGTCCATTCGGTTCGCAGAGATTAGAATACGGCCGAGGCAAGAAGGCCCTGCCTCTTGTAAGGAGCGACTAATAGGTAGGAGTCGAGAGGTGAATAGTGTATGTGTATGTGTGGGTGCGTGTGTGGGTGTGTGTGTGTTTGTGCGTGTGTAAATGTGTGTGTATGTAGGTATGTGTCCATTCGGCTTGCAGAGATAAGAATACGGCCGAGGCAAGAAGGCCCTGCCTGTCTTAAGAGGTGACTAATGGATAGGAGTCGAGAGGTGGAGTGTGTGCGTGTGCGTGTGCGTGTGCGTGTGCGTGTGTGCGTGTGTGTGTGTGCGTGTGAGCGTGCGTGTGTGTTTGAGTGTGTGTGTATGTCCGTTCGGCTCGCAGAGATAAGAACATGGCCGTAGCAAGAAGGCCCTGCCTATTATAAGAAGCGACTAATGGGTAGGAGTCGAGAGGTAAAGAGTGTGTGTGTGTGCGTGTGTGTGTGCGTGTGTGCGTGTGTAAGCGTGTGTGTATGTGTGTGTGTCCGTTCGGCTTGCAAAGATAAGAATACGGCCGAGGCAAGAAGGCCCTGCCTGTCGTAAGAGGTGACTAATGGGTAGGAGTCGAGAGGTTAAGAGTGTATGTGTGTGTGTGTGTGAGTGTGTGTGTGTCTGTTCGGCTTGCAGAGATAAGAACACGGAAGAGGCAAGAAGACCCTGCCTGTCGTGAGAGACGACTAATAGGTAGGAGTCGAGAGGTGAAGAATGTATGTGTGTGTGCGTATGTGCGTGTTTGTGTGTGTGAGTGTATGTGTGTGTGCGTGTGTGCGTGCGTGTGTGCGTGTGTGTGTGAGTGTGTGTGTATGTGTGTGTCCGTTCGGCTTGCAGAGATAAGAACACGGCCGTGGCAAGTAGTCCCTGCCTGTCGTAAGAGGAGAATAATGGGTAGGAGTCGAGAGGTGAAGAGTGTGTGCGTGTGCGTGTGCGTGTGCGAGTGCGTGTGTGTGTGTGCGTGTGTGTGTGTGTGTGTGTCCGTTCGGCTTGCAGAGATAAGAACACGGCCGTGGCAAGAAGTCCCTGCCTGTCGTAAGAGGAGAATAATGGGTAGGAGTCGAGAGGTGAAGAGTGTATGTGTGTGTGTGTGCGTGTGTGCGTACGTGTGTGAGTGTGTGTGTGAATGTGTGTGTGTGTCAGTGTGTGTGTCCGGTCGGCTCGCAGAGATAAGAACACGGCCGTAGCAAGAAGTCCCTGCCTGTCGTAAGAGGCGACTAATGAATAGGAGTCGAGAGGTGAAGAGTGTATGTGTCTTTGTGTGTGTGCGTGTGTTTGTGCGTGTGTGAGTATGTGTGTGTATTTGTGTGTGTGTCCGTTTGGCTTGCAGAGATATGAATACGGCCGAGGCAAGAAGGCCCTGCCTGTCTTAAGAGGCGACTAATGGATAGGAGTCGAGAGGTGGAGAGTGTGTGCGTGTGCGTGTGCGTGTGCGAGTGCGTGTGTGTGTGTGCGTGTGTGTGTGTGTGTCCGTTCGGCTTGCAGAGATAAGAACACGGCCGTGGCAAGAAGTCCCTGCCTGTCGTAAGAGGAGAATAATGGGTAGGAGTCGAGAGGTGAAGAGTGTATGTGTGTGTTTGCGTGTGTGCGTACGTGTGTGAGTGTGTGTGTGAATGTGTGTGTGTGTCAGTGTGTGTGTGCCCGGTCGGCTCGCAGAGATAAGAACACGGCCGTGGCAAGAAGTCCCTGCCTGTCGTAAGAGGCGACTAATGAATAGGAGTCGAGAGGTGAAGAGTGTATGTGTCTTTGTGTGTGTGCGTGTGTTTGTGCGTGTGTGAGTATGTGTGTGTATTTGTGTGTGGGTGTGTGTCCGTTTGGCTTGCAGAGATAAGAATACGACCGAGGCAAGAAGGCCCTGCCTGTCGTAAGAAACGACTAATGGGTAGGAGTCGAGAGGTGAAGAGTGTATGTGTGTGTGTGTGTGTAAGTGTGTGTGTTTGTCCGCTCGGCTCGCAGGGATAGGATTACGGCCGTGGCAAGAAGGCCCTGCCTGTCTTAAGAGGCGGCTAATGGATAGGAGTCGAGAGGTGGAGAGTGTGTGCGTGTGCGTGTGCGTGTGTGTGGGTGCGTGTGTGTGCGTGTGTGCGTGTGTTTGTGTGAGTCTGTGTGTGTCCGTTCGGCTCGCAGAGATAAGAACACGGCCGTGGCAAGAAGTCCCTGAATGTCGTAAGAGGCGACTAATGGGTAGGAGTCGAGAGGTGAAGCGTGTATGTGTGTGTATGTGTGTGTGCGTGTGTGCGTGTGTGGGCGTGTGAGTGTGTGTGTATGTGTGTGTATCCGTTTGACTTGCAGAGATAAGAATACGGCCGAGGCCAGAAGGCCCTGCCTCTTGTAAGGGTCGACTAATAAGTAGGAGTCGAGAGGTGAAGAGTGTATGTGTGTGTGCGTGTGTGCGTGTGTGTGTGCGTGTGTGTGCGTGTGTAAGTATGTGTGTGTGTTAGTTTGGCTTGCAGAGATGAGAACACGACCGCGGCAAGAAGGCCCTGCTTATCGTAAGAGGCGACTAAAAGGTAGGAGTCGAGAGGTGAAGAGTGTATGTGTGTGTGCGTGTGTGCGTGTGTGTGTTTGTGCGTGTGTGAGTGTGTGTGTATAAGTGTGTGTGTCCGTTCGGCTTGCAGAGATATGAATACGGCCGGGGCAAGAAGGCCCTGCCTCTCGTAAGAGGCGACTAAAAGGTAGGGGTCGAGAGGTGAAGAGTGTATGTGTGTGTGTGTGTGAGTGTGTGTGTGTGTCCATTTGGCCCGCAGAGATAAGAACACGTCCGTAACAAAAAGGCCCTGCCTGTCGTAAGAGGCGACTAATGGATAGGAGTCGAGAGGTGGAGAGTGTGTGCGTGTACGTGTGCGTGCGTGTTTAAGTGTGTGTGTATGTGAGTGTGTGAGTGTGTGTGTGTGCGGTCGGCTCGCAGAGATAAGAACACAGCCGTGGCAAGAAGGCCCTGCCTGTCGTAAGAGGCGAGTAATAAGTAGGAGTCGAGAGGTGAAGAGTGTATGTGTGTGTGTGCGTGTGTGCGTGTGTGTGTGCGTGTGTGAGTATGTGTGTGTGTTAGTTCGGCTTGCAGAAATAAGAACACGACCGAGGCAAGAAGGCCCTGCCTATCGTAAGAGGCGACTAATAGGTAGGAGTCGAGAGGTGAAGAGTGTATGTTTGTGTGCGTGTGTGCGTATGTGTGTGCGTGTGTGAGTATGTGTGTGTGTCCGTTCGGCTTGCAGAGATAAGAATACGGCTGTGGCAAAAAGGCCATGCTTGCTGTAAGGAGCGACTAATTGGTAGTAGTCGATAGGTGAAGAGTGTATGTGTGTGTGCGTGTGTGCGTGTATGTGTGTTTGTGCGTGTGTGAGTGTGTGTATAAGTGTGTGTGTCCGTTCGGCTTGCAAGGGATATGAATACGGCCGGGGCAAGAAGGCCCTGCCTCTTGTAAGAGGCGACTAAAAGGTAGGGGTCGAGAGGTGAAGAGTGTATGTGTGTGTGTGTGTGAGTGTGTGTGTTTGTCCGCTCGGCTCGCAGAGATAAGATTACGGCCGTGGCAGAAGGCCCTGCCTGTCTTAAGAGGTGGCTTATGGATAGGAGTCGAGAGGTGGAGAGTGTGTGCGTGTGCGTGTGCGTGTGTGTGGGTGCGTGTGTGTGCGTGTGTGCGTGTGTGCGTGTGTTTGTGTGAGTGTGTGTGTGTCCGTTCGGCTCGCAGAGATAAGAACACGGCCGTGGCAAGAAGTCCCTGAATGTCGTAAGAGGCGACTAACGGGTAGGAGTCGAGAGGTGAAGCGTGTATGTGTGTGTATGTGTGTGTGCGAGTGTGTGTGTGTGTGTGTGTGTCCGTTTGGCTCGCAGAGATAAGAACACGTCCGTAGCAAGAAGGCCCTGCCTGTCGTAAGAGGCGACTAATGGATAGGAGTCGAGAGGTGGAGAGTGTGTGCGTGTACGTGTTTGTGCGTGTTTATGTGTGTGTGTATGTGAGTGTGTGTGTATGTGTGTGTCCGTTCGGCTTGCAGAGATAAGAACACGGCCGTGGCAAGAAGTCCCTGCCTGTCGTAAGAGGCGAGTAATAATTAGGAGTCGAGAGGTGAAGAGTGTATGTGTGTGTGTGCGTGTGTGCGTGTGTGTGTGCGTGTGTGAGTATGTGTGTGTGTTAGTTTGGCTTGCAGAAATAAGAACACGACCGAGGCAACAAGGCCCTGCCTATCGTAAGAGGCGACTAATAGGTAGGTGTCGAGAGGTAAAGAGTGTATGTTTGTGTGCGTGTGTGCGTGTGTGTGTGCGTGTGTGAGTATGTGTGTGTGTCCGTTCGGCTTGCAGTGATAAGAACACGGCCAAGGCAAGAAGGCCCTGCCTGTCGTGAGAGACGACTAATAGGTAGGAGTCGAGAGGTGAAGAATGTATGTGTGTGTGCGTATGTGCGTGTTTGTGTGTGTGTGAGTGTATGTGTGTGTGCATGTGTGCGTGCGTGTGTACGTTTGCGTGTGCGTGTGTGTGTGTGCGTGTGTGTGTGTCCGTTCGGCTTGCAGAGATAAGAACACGGCAATGGGTAGGAGTCGAGAGGTGAAGAGTGTATATGTGTGTGTGCGTGTGTGCGTACGTGTGTGAGTGTGTGTGTGAATATGTGTGTGTCAGTGTGTGTGTGTCCGTTCGGCTCGCAGAGATTAGAATACGGCCGAGGCAATAAGTCCATGCCTGTCGTAAGATGCGACTAATGGGTAGAAGTCGAGAGGTGAAGAGTGTATTTGTGTGTGTGTGCGTGTGTGCGTGTGTGTGTGTGAGTGTGTGTGTGTTTGTTCGGCTCGCAGAGATGAGAACACGGCCGTGGCAAGAAGTCCCTGCCTGTCGTAAGAGGCGACTAATGAATAGGAGTCTAGAGGTGAAGAGTGTATGTGTCTTTGTGTGTGTGCGTGTGTTTGTGCGTGTGTGAGTATGTGTGTGTATGTGCGTGTGTGTCCGTTTGGCTTGCAGAGATAAGAATACGGCCGAGGCAAGAAGGCCCTGCCTGTCTTAAGAGGCGACTAATGGATATTAGTCGAGAGGTGGAGAATGTGTGAGTGTGCGTGTACGTGTGCGTGTGTGCGTGTGTGCCTGTGTGCGTGTGTTTGTGTGTGCGTGTGTATGTGTCCTTTCGGCTCGCAGAGATAAGAATACGTCCGTGGCAAGAAGGCCCTGCCTGTCTTAAGAGGCGAACAATGGATAGGAATCGAGAGGTAAAGAATGTGTGCGTGTGCGTGTGTGCGTGTGTGCGTGTGTGCCTGTCTGCGTGTGTTTGTGTGTGCATGTGTGTGTGTGTCCGTTCGGCTTACAGAGATAAGAACACGGCCGTGGCAAGAAGTCCCTGCCTGTCGTAAGAGGCGACTAATGGGTAGGAGTCGAGAGGTGAAGAGGGTAGGTGAGTGTGTGCGTGTGTGGGTGTGTGTGTGTTTTTGCGTGTGTAAGTGTGTGTGTGTATGTTTGTGTGTGTCCATTCGGCTCGCAGAGATTAGAATAGGGCCGAGGCAAGAAGGCCATGCCTGTCGTAAGAGGCGACTAATGGGTAGGAGTCGAGAGGTGAAGAGTGTATTTGTGTGTGTGTGTGTGCGTGTGTGTGCGTGTGTGCGTGCGTGTGTGTGAGTGTGTATGTGTCCGTTCGGCTTGCAGAGATAAGAATACGGCCGAGGCAAGAATGCCCTGCCTGTCGTAAGTGGCGACTAATTGGTAGGAGTCGAGAGGTGAAAAGTGTTTTTGTGTGTATGCGTGTGTGTGCGTGTGTGCGTGCTTGTGTGTGTGTGAGTGTGTATGTGTCCGTTCGGCTTGCAGAGATAAGTGAGTGAGTAGTTAAGTGTATGTGAGTGTGCGTGTGTGTGCGTGTGTGAGTGTGTGTGTGTATATTTGTGTGTGTGAGTGTGTGTGTGTCCAGTCGGCTCGCAGAGATAAGAACACGGCCGTGGCAAGAAGGCCCTGCCTGTCGTAAGAGGGGACTAATGGGTAGGAGTCGAGAGGTGAAGAGTGTATGTGTGTGTGAGTGTGCGTGTGTGTGTGTGTGCGTGTGTGAGTGTGTGTGTGTGTGAGTGTGTGTGTCCAGTCGGCATAAGAACACGGCCGTGGCAAGAAGGCCCTGCCTGTCGTAAGAGGCGACTAATGGGTAGGAGTCGAGTGGTGAAGAGTGTATATGTGTGTGCGTATGTGTGTGTGTGTGCGTGTGAGAGGGTGTGTGTATGTGTGTGTGTGTCCGTTCGGCTTGCAGAGATAAGAGCACGACCGAGGCAAGAAGGCCCTGCCTATCGTAAGAGGCGACTAATAGGTAGGAGTCGAGAGGTAAAGATCGTATGTGTGTGTGCGTGTGTGCGTGTTTGTGTGTGTGTGAGTTTATGTGTGTGTGCGTGTGTGCGTGCGTGTGTGAGTATGTGTGTGTGTGTGTGTATGTGTGTGTGTATCCCTTCGGCTCGCAGAGATAAGAATACGTCCGTGGCAGGAAGGCCATGCTTGCTGTAAGGAGCGTCTAATGGGTAGGAGTCGAGAGGTGAAGCGTGTATGTGTGTGTGTATGTGTGCAAGTGTGTGTGTGTGTGTCCGTTCGGCTCGCAGAGATAGGTATACGTCCGTGGCAAGGAGGCCCTGCCTGTCTTAAGAGGCGACTAATGGATAGGAGTCGAGAGGTGGAGAGTGTGTGCGTGTGCGTGTACGTGTGTGTGCGTGTGTAAGTGTGTGTGTGTATGTGTGTGTGTCTGTTTGGCTTGCAGAGATAAGAATAAGGCCGAGGCAAGAAGGCCCTGCCTCTTGTAATGGGCGACTAATAAGTAGGAGTCGAGAGGTGAAGAGTGTATGTGTGTGTGTGCGTGTGTGCGTGTGTGTGTGCGTGTGTGAGTATGTGTGTGTGTCCGTTCGGCTTGCAGAGATAAGAACACGGCCAAGGCAAGAAGGCCCTGCCTGTCGTAAGAGCCGACTAATAGGTAGGAGTCGAGAGGTGAAGAATTTATGTGTGTGTGCGTGTGTGCGTGTTTGTGTGTGTGAGTGTATGTGTGTGTGCGTGTGTGCGTGCGTGTGTGCGTGTGTGAGTATGTGTGTGTGTTAGTTCGGCTTGCAGAGATAAAAACACGACCGAGGCAAGAAGGCCCTGCCTATCGTAAGAGGCGACTAATAGGTAGGAGTCGAGAGGTGAAGAGTGTATGTTTGTGTGCGTGTGTGCGTGTGTGTGTGCGTGTGTGAGTATGTGTGTGTGTCCGTTCGGCTTGCAGAGATAAGAACTCGGCCAAGGCAAGAAGGCCCTGCCTGTCATAAGAGGCGACTAATAGGTCGGAGTCGAGAGGTGAAGAATGTATGTGTGTGTGCCTGTGTGCGTGTTTGTGTGTGTGTGAGTGAATGTGTGTGTGCGTGCGTGTGTGCGTGTGTGAGTATGTGTGTGTGTGTGTCCGTTCGTCTTGCAGAGATAAGAACACGACCGATGCAAGAAGGCCGTGCCTGTCGTGAGAGGCGACTAATAGGTAGGATTAGAGAAGTGAAGAATGTATGTGTGTGCGTGTGTGCGTGTTTGTGTGTCTGTGAGTGTATGTGTGTGTGCGTGTGTGCGTGCGTGTGTGTGTGTGTAAGTGTGTGTGTGTATGTGTGTGTGTGTGTGTGTCCCTTCGCTCGCAGAGATAAGAAAAAAGCGGTGGCAAGAAGGCCATGCCTGTCGTAAGAGGCGACTAATGGATAGGAGTCGAGAGGTGGAGAGTGTGTGCGTGTGCGTGTGCGTGTGCGTGTGTGTGTGCGTGTGTGTGTGTGTCCGTTTGGCTTGCAGAGATAAGAACACGGCCGTGGCAAGAAGTCCCTGCCTGTCGTAAGAGGAGAATAATGGGTAGGAGTCGAGAGGTAAAGAGTGTATGTGTGTGTGTGCGTGTGTGCGTGTGTGTGTGTGTCCGTTCGGCTCGCAGAGATAAGAATACGGCCGTGGCAAGAAGGCCATGCCTGCTGTAAGGAGCGACTAATGGGTAGGAGTCGAGAGGTGAAGAGTATACGTGTGTGTGTTCGTGTGTGTGTGTCCGGTCGGCTCGCAGAGATAAGAACACGGCCGTGGCAAGAAGGCCCAGCCTGTCGTAAGAGGCGACTAATGGGTAGGAGTCGAGAGGTAAAGAGTGTATGTGTGTGTGTGCGTGTGTGCGTGTGTGTGTGCGTGTGTGAGTGTGTGTGTGTCCGGTCGGCTCGCAAAGATAAGAACACGGCCGTGGCAAAAAGGCCCTGCCTGTCGAAAGAGGCGACTAATGAGTAGGAGTGGAGAGGTGAAGAGTTTATGTGTGCGTGTGTGTGTGCATTTGTGTGTGCGTGTGTGAGTGTGTGTGTATGTATGTGTGTCCGTTCGGCTTGCAGAGATGAGAACACAGCCGAGGCAAGAAGGCCCTGCCTGTCGTAAGGGGCGAGTAATAGGTAAGAGTCGAGAGGTGAAGAGTTTAGGTGTGTGTGTGTGTGTGTGAGTGTGTGTGTGTGTCTGTATGGCTCGCAGAGATAAAAACACGGCCGTGGCAAAAAGGCCCTGCCTGTCGTAAGAGACGACTAATGGGTAGGAGTCGAGAGGTGAAGAGTGTATGTGTGTGTGTGTGCGTGTGTGCGTGTGTGAGTGTGTGTGTGTGTGTGTCCGTTCGGCTCGCAGAGATAAGAATACGGCCGTGGCAAGAAGGCCATGCCTGTCGTAAGAGGCGACTAATGGATAGGAGTCGAGAGGTGAAGAGTGTTTGTGTGTGTGTGCGTGTGTGCGTGTGTGTGTGTGTCCCTTCGGCTCGCAGAGATAAGAATACGGCCGTGGCAAGAAGGCCATGCCTGCTGTAAGGAGCGACTAATGGGTAGGAGTCGAGAGGTGAAGAGTATACGTGTGTGTGTGTATGTTTGTGTGTGTGTGCGTGTGTGAGTGTGTGTGTGTGTATCTATGTGTGTGTCCGTTTGGCTCGCAGAGATAAGAATACGGCCGAAGCAAGAAGGCCATGCTTGTCGTAAGTGGCGACTAATGAGTAGAAGTCGAGGGGTGAAGAGTGTATTTGTGTGTGTGTGTGTGTGCGTGTGTGTGTGCGTGTGTGAGGGTGTGTGTGTATGTGTGTGTGTGTGTGTGTCCGTTCGGCTTGCAGAGATAAGAATACGGCCGAGGCAAGAAGGCCCTGCATGCCGTAAGGGGCTTCTCAAAGGTAGGAGTCGAGAGGTGAAGAGTGATTGTGTGTGTATGTGTATGTATGTGCATGTGTGCGTGTGTGCGCGTGTGTGTGTGCCTGTGTGAGTGTGTGTGTATGTGTCTGTGTGTTCTTTGGGTCGCAGAGGTAAGAATACAGTCGTGGCAAGAAGGCCATGCCTGTCGTAAGAGGCGACTAATGGGTAGGAATCGAGAGGTGAAGAGTGTATGTGTGCGTGTGTGTGTGTGTGTGTGAGTATGTGTGTGTGTATGTGTATGTGTGTGTGTGTATCCCTTCGGCTCACAGAGATAAGAATACGGTCGTGGCAAGAAGGCCATGCCTGCTGTAAGGAGCGACTAACGGGTAGGAGTCGATAGGTGAAGAGTGAACGTGTGTGTAAGTGTGTGTGCATGTATGTGTGTCCGTTCAGCTTGCAGAGATAAGAATACAGCGAGGCAAGAAGGCCCTGCCTGTCGTAAGGGGCGAGTAATAGGTAGGAGTCGTGAGGTGAAGAGTGTAGGTGTGTGTGTGTCCGTGTGTGTGAGTGTGTGTGTGTCCGTTCGGCTCGCAAAGATAAGAATACGGCGGTGGCAAGAAGGCCCTGCCTGTCGTAAGAGGCGACTAATGGGTAGGAGTCGAGTGCTGAAGAGTGTATATGTGTGTGTGTGCGTGTGTGCGTGTGTGTGCGTGTGTGAGTGTGTGTGTATGTTTGTGTGTCCGTTTGGATTGCAGAGATAAGAATACGGCCAAGGCAAGAAGACCCTGCCTTTTGTAAGGGGCGACTAATAGGTAGGAGACGAGAGGTGAAGAGTGTATGTGTGTATGCGTGTGTGCGTGTGTGTGTGCGTGTGTGAGTATGTGTGTGTGTCCGTTTGGCTTGCAGAGATAAGAATACGGCCGAGGCAAGAAGGCCCTGCCTGTCGTAAGGGGCAAGTAATAGGTAAGAGTCGAGAGGTGAAGAGTGTAGGTGTGTGTGTGTGTGAGTGTGTGTGTGTGTGTCTGTATGGCTCGCAGAGATAAAAACACGACCGTGGCAAAAAGGCCCTGCCTGTCTTAAGAGACGACTAATGGGTAGGAGTCGAGAGGTGAAGAGTGTATGTGTGTGTGTGCGTCTGTGCGTGTGTGAGTGTGTGTGTGTGTGTGTCCGTTCGGCTCGCAGAGATTAGAATACGGCCGTGGCAAGAAGGCACTATCTGTCGTAGGAGGCGACTAATGGGTAGGAGTCGAAAGGTGAAGAGTGTATGTGTGTGTGTGTGCGTGTGTGTGTGTGTGAGTGTGTGAGTGTGTGTGTATGTATGTGTGTCCGTTCGGCCTGCAGAGATAAGAATACAGCCGAGGCAAGAAGGCCCTGCCTGTCGTAAGGGGCGAGTAATAGGTAGGAGTCGAGAGGTGAAGAGTGTATGTGTGTGTGTGCGTGTGTGCGTGTGTGTGCTTGTGTGAGTGTGTGTGTGTGTCCGGTCGTCTCGCAGAGATAAGAACACGGCCGTGGCAACAAGGACCTGCCTGTCGTAAGAGGCGACTAATGGGTACGAGTCGAGAGGTGAAGAGTGTATGTGTGTGTGTGCGTGTGTGCGTGTGTGTGGTGTGTGAGTGTGTGTGTGTATTTGTGTGTGTGAGTGTGTGTGTGTCCAGTAGGCTCGCAGAGATAAGAACACGGCCGTGGCAAGAAGGCCCTGCCTGTCGTAAGAGGCGACTAATGGGTAGGAGTCGAGAGGTGGAGAGTGTATGTATGTGCATGTGTGCGTGTGTGCGCGTGTGTGTGTGCGTGTGTGAGTGTGTGTGTATGTGTCTGTGTGTTCTTTGGGTCGCAGAGGTAAGAATACAGCCGTGACAAGAAGGCCATGCCTATCGTAAGAGGCGACTAATGGGTAGGAATCGAGAGGTGAAGAGTGTATGTGTGCGTGTGTGTGTGTGTGTGAGTATGTGTGCGTGTATGTGTATGTGTGTGTGTGTATCCCTTCGGCTCACAGAGATAAGAATACGGTCGTGGCAAGAAGGCCATGCCTGCTGTAAGGAGCGACTAATGGGTAGGAGTCGATAGGTAAAGAGTGAACGTGTGTGTAAGTGTGTGTGCATGTATGTGTGTCCGTTCGGCTTGCAGAGATAAGAATACAGCGAGGCAAGAAGGCCCTGCCTGTCGTAAGGGGCGAGTAATAGGTAGGAGTCGTGAGGTGAAGAGTGTAGGTGTGTGTGTGTCCGTGTGTGTAAGTGTGTGTGTGTCCGTTCGGCTCGCAAAGATAAGAATAAGGCGGTGGCAAGAAGGCCCTGCCTGTCGTAAGAGGCGACTAATGGGTAGGAGTTGAGAGGTGAAGAGTTCATGTGTGTGTGTGCATGTGCGTGTGCGTGTGTGAGTGTGTGTTTATGTATGTGTGTCTGTTCGGCTTGCAGAGATAAGAATACAGCCGAGGCAAGAAGGCCCTGCCTGTCGTAAGGGGCAAGTAATAGGTAAGAGTCGAGAGGTGAAGAGTGTAGGTGTGTGTGTGTGTGTGAGTGTGTGTGTGTGTGTGTCTGTATGGCTCGCAGAGATAAAAACACGGCCGTGGCAAAAAGGCCCTGCCTGTCTTAAGAGACGACTAATGGGTAGGAGTCGAGAGGTGAAGAGTGTATGTGTGTGTGTGCGTCTGTGCGTGTGTGAGTGTGTGTGTGTGTGTGTGTCCGTTCGGCTCGCAGAGATAAGAATACGGCCGTGGCAAGAAGGCCCTATCTGTCGTAGGAGGCGACTAATGGGTAGGAGTCGAAAGGTGAAGAGTGTATGTGTGTGTGTGTGCGTGTGTGCGTGTGTGTGTATGTATGTGTGTCCGTTCGGCCTGCAGAGATAAGAATACAGCCGAGGCAAGAAAGCCCTGCCTGTCGTAAGGGGCGAGTAATAGGTAGGAGTCGAGAGGTGAAGAGTGTATGTGTGTGTGTGTGCGTGTGTGCGTGTGTGTGCTTGTGTGAGTGTGTGTGTGTGTCCGGTCGTCTCGCAGAGATAAGAACACGGCCGTGGCAACAAGGCCCTGCCTGTCATAAGAGGCGACTAATGGGTACGAGTCGAAAGGTGAAGAGTGTATGTGTGTGTGTGCGTGTGTGCGTGTGTGTGGTGTGTGAGTGTGTGTGTGTATTTGTGTGTGTGAGTGTGTGTGTCCAGTAGGCTCGCAGAGATAAGAACACGGCCGTGGCAAGAAGGCCCTGCCTGTCGTCAGAGGCGACTAATGGGTAGGAGTCGAGTGCTGAAGAGTGTATATGTGTGTGTGTGCGTGTGTGCGTGTGTGTGCGTGTGTGAGTGTGTGTGTATGTTTGTGTGTCCGTTTGGATTGCAGAGATAAGAATACGGCCAAGGCAAGAAGACCCTGCCTTTTGTAAGGGGCGACTAATAGGTAGGAGACGAGAGGTGAAGAGTGTATGTGTGTGTGTGCGTGTGTGCGTGTGTGTGCTTGTGTGAGTGTGTGTGTGTGTGTCCGGTCGTGTCGCAGAGATAAGAACACGGCCGTGGCAACAAGGCCCTGCCTGTCGTAAGAGGCGACTAATGGGTACGAGTCGAAAGGTGAAGAGTGTATGTGTGTGTGTGCGTGTGTGCGTGTGTGTGGTGTGTGAGTGTGTGTGTGTATTTGTGTGTGTGAGTGTGTGTGTGTGTGTGCGTGTGTGAGTGTGTGTGTATGTATGTGTGTCCGTTCGGCCTGCAGAGATAAGAATACAGCCGAGGCAAGAAGGCCCTGCCTGTCGTAAGGGGCGAGTAATATGTAGGAGTCGAGAGGTGAAGAGTGTATGTGTGTGTGTGCGTGTGTGCGTGTGTGTGCTTGTGTGAGTGTGTGTGTGTGTGTCCGGTCGTCTCGCAGAGATAAGAACACGGCCGTGGCAACAAGGCCCTGCCTGTCGTAAGAGGCGACTAATGGGTACGAGTCGAAAGGTGAAGAGTGTATGTGTGTGTGTGCGTGTGTGCGTGTGTGTGGTGTGTGAGTGTGTGTGTGTGTGTGTATTTGTGTGTGTGAGTGTGTGTGTGTCCAGTAGGCTCGCAGAGATAAGAACACGGCCGTGGCAAGAAGGCCCTGCCTGTCGTCAGAGGCGACTAATGGGTAGGAGACGAGTGCTGAAGAGTGTATATGTGTGTGTGTGCGTGTGTGCGTGTGTGTGCGTGTGTGAGTGTGTGTGTATGTTTGTGTGTCCGTTTGGATTGCAGAGATAAGAATACGGCCAAGGCAAGAAGACCCTGCCTTTTGTAAGGGGCGACTAATAGGTAGGAGACGAGAGGTGAAGAGTGTATGTATGTATGCGTGTGTGCGTGTGTGTGTGTGCGTGTGTGAGTATGTGTGTGTGTCCGTTTGGCTTGCAGAGATAAGAATACGGCCGAGGCAAGAAGGCCCTGCCTCTTGTAAGGGGCGACTAATAGGTAGGAGTCGATAGGTGAAGAGTGTATGTGTGCGTGCGTGTGTGCGTGTGTGTGTGAGTGTGTGTGTATGTGTATGTGTGTCCCTTTGGCTCGCAGAGATAAGAAATCAGCGGTTTCAAGAAGGCCATGCCTGTCGTAAGAGGTGACTAATGGGTAGGAGTCGAGAGGTGAAGAGTGTATGTGTCTGTGTGTATGTGTGTGTGTTTCCGTTCGGCTCGCAGAGATAAGAATACGTCCGTGGCAAGAAGTCCCAGCCTGTCGTAAGAGGAGAATAATGGGTAGGAGTCGAGAGGTGAAGAGTGTGTGCGTGTACGTTTGCGTGTGCGTGTGTGTGTGTGCGTGTGTGTGTGTCCGTTCGGCTTGCAGAGATAAGAACACGGCCGTGGCAAAAAGTCCCTGCCTGTCGTAAGAGGAGAATAATGGGTAGGAGTCGAGAGGTGAAGAGTGTATATGTGTGTGTGCGTACGTGTGTGAGTGTGTGTGTGAATATGTGTGTGTCAGTGTGTGTGTGTCCGTGCGGCTCGCAGAGATTAGAATACGGCCGAGGCAATAAGTCCATGCCTGTCGTAAGATGCGACTAATGGGTAGAAGTCGAGAGGTGAAGAGTGTATTTGTGTGTGTGTGCGTGTGTGCGTGTGTGTGTGCGTGTGTGCGTGTGTGTGTGTGAGTGTGTGTGTGTCCGTTCGGCTCGCAGAGATGAGAACACGGCCGTGGCAAGAAGTCCCTGCCTGTCGTAAGAGGCGACTAATGAATAGGAGTCTAGAGGTGAAGAGTGTATGTGTCTTTGTGTGTGTGCGTGTGTTTGTGCGTGTGTGAGTATGTGTGTGTATGTGTGTGTGTGTCCGTTTGGCTTGCAGAGATAAGAACACGGCCGTGGCAAGAAGGCCCTGCCTGTCGTCAGAGGCGACTAATGGGTAGGAGACGAGTGCTGAAGAGTGTATATGTGTGTGTGCGTGTGTGCGTGTGTGTGCGTGTGTGAGTGTGTGTGTATGTTTGTGTGTCCGTTTGGATTGCAGAGATAAGAATACGGCCAAGGCAAGAAGACCCTGCCTTTTGTAAGGGGCGACTAATAGGTAGGAGACGAGAGGTGAAGAGTGTATGTGTGTATGCGTGTGTGCGTGTGTGTGTGCGTGTGTGAGTATGTGTGTGTGTCCGTTTGGCTTGCAGAGATAAGAAATCAGCGGTTTCAAGAAGGCCATGCCTGTCGTAAGAGGTGACTAATGGGTAGGAGTCGAGAGGTGAAGAGTGTATGTGTCTGTGTGTATGTGTGTGTGTTTCCGTTCGGCTCGCAGAGATAAGAATACGTCCGTGGCAAGAAGTCCCTGCCTGTCGTAAGAGGAGAATAATGGGTAGGAGTCGAGAGGTGAAGAGTGTGTGCGTGTACGTTTGCGTGTGCGTGTGTGTGTGTGCGTGTGTGTGTGTCCGTTCGGCTTGCAGAGATAAGAACACGGCCGTGGCAAAAATCCCTGCCTGTCGTAAGAGGAGAATAATGGGTAGGAGTCGAGAGGTGAAGAGTGTATATGTGTGTGTGTGCGTACGTGTGTGAGTGTGTGTGTGAATATGTGTGTGTCAGTGTGTGTGTGTCCGTGCGGCTCGCAGAGATTAGAATACGGCCGAGGCAATAAGTCCATGCCTGTCGTAAGATGCGACTAATGGGTAGAAGTCGAGAGGTGAAGAGTGTATTTGTGTGTGTGTGCGTGTGTGCGTGTGTGTGTGCGTGTGTGCGTGTGTGTGTGCGTGTGTGCGTGTGTGTGTGTGAGTGTGTGTGTGTCCGTTCGGCTCGCAGAGATGAGAACACGGCCGTGGCAAGAAGTCCCTGCCTGTCGTAAGAGGCGACTAATGAATAGGAGTCTAGAGGTGAAGAGTGTATGTGTCTTTGTGTGTGTGCGTGTGTTTGTGCGTGTGTGAGTATGTGTGTGTATGTGTGTGTGTGTCCGTTTGGCTTGCAGAGATAAGAATACGGCCGAGGCAAGAAGGCCCTGCCTGTCTTAAGAGGCGACTAATGGATATTAGTCGAGAGGTGGAGAGTGTGTGAGTGTGCGTGTACGTGTGCGTGTGTGCGTGTGTGCCTGTGTGCGTGTGTTTGTGTGTGCGTGTGTGTGTGTCCTTTCGGCTCGCAGAGATAAGAATACGTCCGTGGCAAGAAGGCCCTGCCTGTCTTAAGAGGCGACCAATGGATAGGAATCGAGAGGTAAAGAATGTGTGCGTGTGCGTGTGTGCGTGTGTGCGTGTGTGCCTGTCTGCGTGTGTTTGTGTGTGCATGTGTGTGTGTGTCCGTTCGGCTTACAGAGATAAGAACACGGCCGAGGCAAGAATGCCCTGCCTGTCGTAAGAGGCGACTAATGGGTAGGAGTCGAGAGGTGAAGAGGGTACGTGAGTGTGTGCGTGTGTGGGTGTGTGTGTGTTTTTGCGTGTGTAAGTGTGTGTGTGTATGTTTGTGTGTGTCCATTCGGCTCGCAGAGATTAGAATAGGGCCGAGGCAAGAAGGCCATGCCTGTCGTAAGAGGCGACTAATGGGTAGGAGTCGAGAGGTGAAGAGTGTATTTGTGTGTGTGTGTGTGTGTGCGTGTGTGTGCGTGTGTGCGTGCGTGTGTGTGAGTGTGTATGTGTCCGTTCAGCTTGCAGAGATAAGATTACGGCCGAGGCAAGAATGCCCTGCCTGTCGTAAGTGGCGACTAATTGGTAGGAGTCGAGAGGTGAAAAGTGTTTTTGTGTGTATGCGTGTGTGTGCGTGTGTGCGTGCTTGTGTGTGTGTGAGTGTGTATGTGTCCGTTCGGCTTGCAGAGATAAGTG